>NC_061121.1:98994255-99100222 GCF_002878395.1 Capsicum annuum
CAAACCTCATTTAGACCATGTTCGAGTGACCAAAGTAATGAGTCGATGCATTGCGTCGTCCCTTGCTTTAATAGATAATTTTTCCCTCAGCTCAGTGCAAATTCCAGTAAACCGACACAGACTCGATGTGGCGCGTTGGCCATTGCATAGATGCCAATAATTTGGCATGTCAGTATTCACATCGATAGTTTGGTTTTAATTCATTAAAATTCGCATCCTCAGGGGTATTAAGGTTTTTTCCCTACTCCTATCAACCTCAAAACATGGTATTAAGCTCTTTTAGAGGCTAAATCCATTCACTATTTTCAAATTTCTCAAGAACAGAAACACTAGGTGATCTAAATTCAAAAGCCAAGGATGAAGATTTAACCATTGTTCTTCAAGAAATTAGCATCCAAGGTATGTGAAGTATTCAAACAAGGGTTCCTTCCACTCTTGAAGTCCAAGAAACTCTTTTAAACTTAAAGTAACTTGATTTCAAGCTTTCCATGATTCGAAATCAAAGTGGATTCATGATTATTGCTATAATTGGGTTTCTATTCCATGATTTATTACAAGATTGATGTAGAATTATGATTTATAATGTGAATTCATGTTGAAACCCATGGAATTGTGAATTTGGAAATTGAATCATGATGTTCACATGTTGTTTAGTATTATGTGCATATACTATGCCATTCAAGTGTTTGATGAATTGCTCATGTGAATGTAATAATAAGATTATATTATGCTAGTATGTGTACTATTTCAATCCATGCAAGTGTTTGATAAAATGACTCTATAGATGCATTATGAACAAGTGTGCATTTTTATGCTTTTCAAGATCATGTGAAGCTTTAATTTCATGCTATCGAGTCCTGGGGTATTCATACCTGACAATTTAGTTTTTTTCCTAGAGCCAGTGTCAGTTACGGTGTAGTCTCAGTCACGTCATGGTCAGTAGTACTCTCAGTCAGTTACAGGGCTCAGGATAACTCAGTAGACTTAGTATTAGTCCTTTCTAATTCGGTATTTAGTTCAGACCTCAGTAAAGTTAGTCAGCTAACAGAATTTAGTAGTATTCCATCAGTCAATGGAACTTAGTAAAATCAGTAAGAGTTCAGTCAAGCCTAGTATAAACTAGGAAATCAGTTCTGTGTCTATTCAGTTAGGAGTAGGATTCAGCACCGAGTGAACCCAGGGATGGGGGCATTAATGCCAGCAGAGGGTCTGACCCTTAATAGTAGTCCCAGCATTACAGAACTACCTAGCTAGCGTAGGTTGAGATATATTTCTTCCAGATTAGGGTAGATACATCTGACATGAGTTTTCCTGCCAGTGAGGGTTGACGAAAGAGCTTCCTATCAGTGAGGGATAACTCATAGCTTGTCCTTACCCGTGGCATGGTACTGACACCCTTCCAACTGGGGTTACAAGTTGGACCCCAATGTATTCATAAAAAGGCATGTCAGTTACATGATTACCTTTCATAGTTTCAATCTCAGACTCAGTCTTAGTGTAGAACTTAGTTCAGTTCTACAGATTTAGTACTATTAGAAAGAGTTACTCAGTTTAGTACGAAACTTAGTATAGTTCCATAGAATCAAGACTTTTATATAGAGTCACTCAGTTATCAGCTACACAGTATCAGTAAACTCAGATATCAGTAAATCAGTAATTTAGAACTTAGTACCTAGTGTTATCACGATCTCAGTTACCGTGTATGTATTCATGCATATACTCTCATTCAGTTATATTCCTATCATTCAATCAGTATTGTTCATGCATATGAACCCTTGTATTTCATCCTACCTCACTTAGCATACCAGTACATTCAAAGTACTGACACATACCTTTCTATTGAACTATGATGTCTTATATCATAGGTTCAGACGTACGGGCTACCGAGTACCCTTAGCAGATCAGATCTTCAGGATTCAGAGTTAGTGGTAAGTCCTCATAGTTTGAGGACATGATTATTTTCTTCAGTATTTTGGTTTATCAGTACAGCTTTTAGTAGTTGGAGTTAGTTGGGGGCTTGTCCCATCAATTTCGTAATTCAGACAGTAACGGTTTTTCAGAACAGAGTGTTTTCAAATAGATCTTTCAATTTTGGTATTGTTATATCGTATTCAGTTTTATTTCAGTATTGAACCTTATGTCAAGTTTCTGCTTGATTTCTGTATATTTGTAGTATTACTGTTTAGATATTATAGTAGGTACCAGTCATAGGTTAGCTTGTGGTCCTTTGGGATTATAAGCACCGTGTAGCTTCCAGGGTACAGACTCAGGGAATTACAAACTTAGTATAAGAGCCTAAGGTTCAATAGTCCTAGGAAGTTTGAAAGCCACTTCTAGTACAGTTTTGTGCATGGGTGTTTAGCGCGCCACACTTATGGATAGAAGGCTACGAGATGTTTTAGAAAAAGTTTCCCTTCTTTCAGTACTCATATCGTGCAAGTGGGAATGAGCTTCAGTTAAACTCTTTGTCTAATCCAAGTTTCTCTTCTATTTATAGATTATGCCTCCAAAGAGGACTAAGGGAAGAGAAATGGGAGAACAACCAGAACCCCAGCCCATCTAGCCAGATCCTCTAGACGAACATATCTCCCATAATCAGTTCAGAGAAGATTTGACCACCCCAGCTCATTCTGTGGCAGCCCAGAACGAATGTCCAACTACTATTTCGGCCAACCCAGTTGCCAATTTTGCTGCATCCTGGATTTAGGATTTCACCCGAATAAACCCTCCATCTTTTATTGAGTCTAAGTTAGATCAGGACCCTCGGGAATTTCTTGATCAGGTGCAAAAAGTTACAGATATTATGGGAGTGACTGCTGTTGAGAGCGTTAAGTTGGCCATATATCAGTTACAGGATGTGGTTCACTCATGGTTTAAATAGTGGAAATAAAAAAGGGCCGCAAATACAGGGCCCATAGAATGTGAGAAGCTTGTTGTTTCTTTTCTGGATAGGTTCTTCCCGGTTGAGTTGAGGGAAGTGAAGGTTTTGGAGTTTATAAATCTGAAGCAGGGAAACCTAACAGTACAAGAGTACTCTCTCAAGTTTACTTAGTAAGCCAGATATACCCTACATGTAGTAGAAGATAGCAAATCTAAGATGATTAAGTTTGTCTCTGAGTGTATAGTAGTATGGTCAAGGAGTGTAGGACCGCAATGTTGATTAAGGAGATGGACATGTTCAGGCTCATGGTTAGTACTTAACAGATAGAGGAGGCCAAGAATAAAGAGAATGAGAGGGAAAATAAGAGAAGGGTAATAGGTTGTTTCAACTTTGCTCAGCCTAAGTCAGAGGGAGGGAATCGTTCTCAGTTCCACCTAAATTCCTCAGTTCTAGCTCCGTCCTCAGCCAGTGCTCCTGTACTGAAATTCATAGATAGCAAAAGAGATAGAGCATCAGCCCCTAAACCCCAGGGTAGTGTTAGCAGTTCTCGAACTAATCCCCTTTGTCAGAAGTATGGTAGAAATCACCAGGGTATCTGCAGAGCAGACAGTGATGTGTGTTTTGAATGTAGCAAGCCAGACCATAGGGTTAGACAGTTTCCTCAGGTGGGTTCACAGAGTCAGCATAATCATCCCCCAGCTCAGTCTGATCGCCCAAATCAGCAGGGTGTCATATCCAGTGCCACCAGTGGGCAGTGCCTAAATAGAATTTATGCACTTCAGTCCTGACAGGATTAGGAAAGTTCTCCTGATGTGGTCACTGGTATGTTACAAGTTTATCATTTACATATTTATGCTTTGCTAGATCTGGGAGCTATGTTGTCCTTTGTTACTCTTTATATATTTATTGACTTCAGAGTCAGTCCCAAAACCCTAGAAGAGCCTTTCTCAGTCTCTACCCTAGTGTGTAAATCTATTATAGCCCGACGTGTATATAGGAACTGTTCGGTTATGGTATCTAAGAAAGTCACTTTAGCACACTTAGACGAATTAAAGATGACCAATTTTGATGGTATTCTCGACATAGATTGGCTTCATTCTTTGTATGCCTTAGTCGACTGCAGAAACAGAATTGTCTAGTTTGAGTTTCCGAATGAAACCATCCTAGAGTGGAGGGTTAGTACTTCAGCACTTAGAGGTCAGCTTATTTCTTACCTAAGGTCAAGAAAAATGATATCTAAGAGATGTGTCTACCATCTCGTTTGAGTCCAGCACTCTAGTTTAGAAACCCTTAATCTTGAATTAGTGTAAATAACATGTGAATTCCCAAATATGTTTTTCAAAGATCTCCCCGGAGTTTATCCTGAAAGGGAAATTGATTTTGGAATTAATATTCATCATGATACTCAACCCATATCTATTAGGACATACAGAATGGCACCTGCAGAACTCAGAGAATTAAAAGAATAGTTGAAGGATATCCTAGATAAGGGATTCATCATACCCAATGTGTCCTCGTGGGGTGCACTAATTTTATTCATGCATAAGAAAGACGGTTCTCTCAGAATGTGTATTAACTACCGTTAGCTAAATAAAGTCATAGTTAAGAACAAGTATCCATTTCCCAGAATTGATGAATTGTTTGACCAACTTCAGGGTGCTAGTTATTTCTCCAAGATATTCCTCAGATTGGGCTATCATTAGATCAGAGTCAGAGAATTTGACATCCCAAAAATAACCTTCAAAACTCAATATGGTGACATCAAATTCTTATTCATGTCCTTTGTTTTTACCAATGCCCCTACAGCCTTCATGGACTTGATGAACCGTGTTTTTAAGCTGTACCTAGACATATTCATCATAGTCTTCATAGATGACATTTTTGTCTACTCCTGGAATAAGCATAATCATGCAGACCATCATAGAATAGTACTACAAATTCTAAGAAATCATTAATTATTTTCCAAATTCAGTAAGTGTGAATTTTGGTAAGGTAAGTATCTTTCTATGGCTATATCATTTCCAATGATGGCATTAGAGTTGATCCCTAAAAGACCAAAGAAGTAATAAATTGGCCTAGACCCATCTCTCCATTAGATATCAAGAGTTTCTTGGGTTTGGTTGGCTATTACCGATAGTTTATTGAGGGATTTTCACCTATTTCATCCCCTATGTCCAGATTGACTTAGAAAAAAGTTAAATTCCAGTGGTCAGATTCTTTTGAAAAGAGTTTTGAGGAGTTGAAGACTCAACTTACTACAGCTCTAGTTTTGACCCTACCATATGGTTCAGATGGGTTTGTGGTATATTGTGTGCCTCCAGAGTTGATTTGGGTGTGTTTTGATGCAGAGAGGTAAGGTCATAGGCTACACCTCTAGACAGTTTAAGCCCCATGAAAAGAACTATCCCACTCATAATTATGAGTTAACAGCAATAGTATTTGCCTTAAAGATTTGAAGGCCTTATTTGTATGGGGTGCACGTTGATGTGTTCACTAACCATAAGAGCCTACAATATGTGTTCTCTCAAACAGAACTAAATATCTATCAGAGAAGGTGGTTGGAGTTGTTGAAAGACTACAACATAAGCATCATGTATCATCCGGGTAAAGCCAATGTTATAGCTGATGCTCTCAGTAGGATGTCTATGGGTAGTGTTGCTCATCTGGAGGATGGTAAGAAGAAGTTAGTTCAAGAAATTCATCTGCTTTCCCAACTAGGTGTTCTCTTAGTTGATTCAGTAGAAGGTAGTATATGGGTGCAGAGTAGTTCAGACTCATCCCTGGTTTTTGAGGTATAGGAAAAGCAGGATAGGGATCCTAGTCTGGTCAAGTTGAAGAAATCATTCAGATATCAGAAAGTAGAGATCTTCTCCTAAGGGGGAGATGGTGTTTTGTATTATCAGAGTAGGCTATGTGTGCCAGGTGAAGACAACTTGAGACAGCGAGTTCTTACAGAAGCGCATAGTGCGCACTACTCTATTCATCCAGAGGCCACTAAGATGTACCGTGATTTGCGAAAGATTAATTGGTGGAGTGGGATAAAGATAGACATTGTAGAGTTTATGGCTAAGTGCACAACATGTAAGCAAGTTAAGATCGAGCATCAGAAGCCAAGTGGGTCCATACAGGAGTTCAGTATTCCCACCTGGAAATAGGAAGAAGTGAACATAGACTTTGTGATGGGTTTACCTTGTACTCATCATCATTATGATTCAGTTTTGGTCATTATAGATAGGATGACCAAATCAGCTTATTTACTACTAGTCCATACCTCTTATTCAGTCAAGGATTATACCTAACTCTATATTAGGGAGTTGGTCAGATTATACAGTGTTCCGTTATCCATTATCTCAGATAGAGTTACCCAATTCACCTCTTATTTCTGGAAGCCATTCCAAATGGGTCTTGGTACCCGAGTTCACCTTAGTAAAACCTTTTATCCTTAGACAGATGGTCAAGCAGAAACGACCATTCAGAATTTAGAAGATATACTGCAAGCATGTGCAATAGACTTTAAAGGTAGTTGGGATGACCACTTGCCTTTGATTGAATTTTCATATAACAATAGCTATCATTCCAGTATTCAGATGGCTTCGTTTGAGGCATTTTATGGGAGGAGGTGTAGATCTCTCATTGATTGGTTTGAAGTGGGTAAGGCCATCGTGGTAGGTCCTAACTTGGTATTCAATAACTTAGAGAAAGTTCAGTTGATTAGGGAAAGGCTTAAGACAGCTCAGAGCAAAAAAAATTGTATGCAGATGTGCGCAAAAAAGACCTCGAGTTCAAGATTGGTGATTTTATGTATTTCAAAATCTCTCCTATGAAAGGAGTAAGAGGTGTGGCAAGAAGGGGAAACTCATCCCCCGATATGTCGATCCTTACCGAATTCTCATCTATTTTGGCAAGGTAGCTTACGAGCTTGAGTTGCCTTCAGACTTAGCTTCAGTGTATCTAGTATTCCATGTCTCGTTGCTTAACAAATGCATAAGTGACCCAGTATTCGTAGTTTAGATAGAGGGCATAGATATCCAGAACAGCCACTCTTATGAAGAGATCCTAGTCAAAATCCTTCATTATCAGATTCGCAGAATGAGGAACAAAGAAGTCCCTCTAGTCAAAGTTCTTTGGCGGAATCAGTCCATGAAGGGACCTACTTAGGAAGCAGAAGCAGATATGTGGATCAACTATCCTCACCTCTTCTCCACAAACTCAAACTTAGCCCAAGGTAATAGTTTTCCTTTGAATTTGCTTAGTCTCATGTTCAGATATAGCTACCAACTTGGTATCAATTAACATTGCATACTCAGTCATACATTCACAAATCAGTTCAGTCATGTAATCATGCATCAGACATGCATGTCCAGTATATAAGCTCATCTTATCAGTAATCCCAGTCATGCATTCATGAATCATGTTCAACTATGTACTCATGCATCAGATATGTATATTCAGTATGATAATTTAGTATATCAGTAATTTTATTCATGAAATCATGTTTCAGTTGTGCATGTCCTGTGTATAAATCCAGTCTATCGGTATTCTCAGTTTAATCAGTCTCATTCGAAGATGAATATTCCCAAGGGGGAGATATTGTAAGACCCTAAAAAATCCTAAGCTCAACTCAGTCTTTTAAGCTTGCTAAGGGGTCCCAGACTTAGAAAATTCTAGCTAAGTATTTATACTTAGTATTATTTTGGCCTTCGTAATTTGGCAACTCCATTTCATGACTCTTATGACCTTAAAGTACAAATCTTTAGGTTGAATCATAATCAAGAATGTCAGTAGGTATTCCCGGACACGTTTTAGATTTTTTGTACCTCATTTAGACCATGTTCGAGTGACCAAAATAGTGAGTCAATATGTCCCCCATGTCGACAGATAATTTTTCTCTCAGATCAGTACAAATTCCAGTGAATTGATGCGGACTCGATGCGGTACGTTGGCCATCACATCGATACCAACAATGTGGCGCATCAGTCTGCGCATCAACACTTTGGTTTTTAGTCATTAAAAGTTGTTTCCTTTGGGGTATTAAGGTCTTTATCCCATGCCTATCACCCCCCAAAACATGAGATTAAGTCCCTTTGGAGGCTAAATCCATTCACTATTCTCAAACTTCTCAAGAACAGAAACCCTAGGTGATCTAAATTCAAAAACCAAGGCTCAAGATTTCACCATTGTTCTTCAAGAATTTAGCAACCAAAGTATGTGAAGTGTTCATCCAAGGGTTCCTTCCACTCTTGGAGTTCAATAAACTCTTTTAAACCTCAAGTAGCATGATTTTATGTTTTCCATGATTTGAAATCAAAGTGTATTCATGATTATTTCTATAATTGGGTTTCTATTCCATGATTTATTACAAGATTGATTTAGAATTATTTGATATGTATGATTTATCATGTGAATTCATCTTGAAACCCATGGAATTGTGAATTTCGAAATTGAATCATGATGCTTACATGTTGTTTATTATTATGTACATATACTATGCCATCTAAGTGTTTGATGAATTTCTCATGTGAATATAATATAAAATTATATCATGCTAGTATGTCTACTATTTCATGCCATACAAGTGTTTGATAAAATGCCTTTATAGATGCATTATGAACAAGTGTGCATTTTTTGCTATGCAAGATCATGTGAAGCTTTACTTTTCTTGCTATCGAGTCCTGAGGGTATTCTTACCCGAAAATTTAGTTGTTTACCTAGGGCCACTGTTAGTTATAGAATAATCTTAGTCACATCATAATCAGTAGTACTCTCAGTCAGTTACAGGGCTCAGGAGAACACGGTAGACTCAGTATTAGTCCCGTCTGGTTCAGTATTCAGTTCAGAACTTAGTAAATTTAGTCTGCTAATAGAATTCAGTAGTATTTCATCAGTCAACGAAACTCAAAAAATTAGTAATAGTTCAGTAAAGCCTAGTATGAACTAGGAAATCAGTTCAGTGTCTATTCAGTTGGGAGTAGGATTCAGTACCGAGCAAACCCAGGGATGGGGGCATTCCTCCCAGCAAAGGGTTTGACCCTTAGTATAAATCCCTGTGTTACAGAACTATGTAGACATATGGTTGAGATATCTTCCTGCCAGATTAGGATTGATACATCTCATATAAGTTTTCCTTCCAGCAAGGTTGATGAAAGAGCTTCCTGTCAGAGAGGGTTAACTCGCAGCTTGTCTTTACTCATGGCACGGTACTAACACCCTTCAAATTAGGGTTATAGGTTGGACTCCAATCTATTTAGAAAGAGGCATGTCGGCTAAATAATTACTGACCTTGGGCATATTTATATGCTCAAAGCACCAATATGCACCCAGATTTAGACTTAGTTCAAGAACTTTTGTATGAATTCTTAAGTATAATTCATATTTTATTCTATTTCGTGCCTAATGGATATGATTAGTACTTTCAGGTAAAAAATCATGAAGAATTGTGTGCATTTAGATACAATGATGATATGGAAGGATTGATAAAATATAAGGGAGTGAAATAAAGCTAAAAAAGGGAAGCTGGAAAGTAGGAATCCTCATTTGAAGACACTCCACATTGCGCTGACCATAAAATAGCAATGGTCAAATTCCAGTATAAGTTCACAAAATCAACATGTCGTGGAGAGGCATAAATTCTCACTTTACACTTTCAGTACAGGTCCATGAAACCACTGAATCATGGAGCAGTTCTACTTATAAGGTTTTGCTACCTGAAAGTTTAGTGCGCCATGGAGATTAGATATTTCAAAATTTTCCAAATCCAGGGTCTCACCGCGATAGTGGTGCGTCGCGGTGAGGGTACATTTTACAATTGTCAAGGAATATTTGAGCTCCGCGATTGCCTAGATTTTAATGGAGAATAGCAATTAAAGGCATGGCGCGACGTACCATGTGGCAAATTCGGGAATATTTTAAGTGTTTTGTCCCAGCTATAAAAGGAAAAATCAAAGATAATTTTGGGGGACTTTTGGCAAGCATAGCAGCGGCGAAAAAGGAGAAATTCCTCTCTTTTAGGGTTCTTAGGAATTCTTTTAAATTTCTTTACTTTAAGACTTGTTTTGGGTATGATTTATTACTTATTTTTGATGATGAATTCAAACATGAGTAGCTAAACACCATATTTTTGGGGTTGAGGCTAAGAACATAATTACTCTTTTATATTCTTATTCATAGTTTCTTTTTGGATTATCATCTGGGTTGTTCTTAATTTCTTGAGCTTACTATTTTAATGATTTGCCACCATTCGAATAAATTTATATTTCTATGTGCATCAGGGTGGAGAATCGTAGGATAGAATGATGAAATTAGGGAGTAAGGTTCTTATTCTTTTATGAAATAAGGGATTTAAATTAGCATCTAGGTTAGGGATATGCCTAGAAGCCTTGCTTAGTTCACGTGCAAGAAGACAACTTTATGAATCTAGAAGAATTGTTGTATCTCTACGGGAGTTGTAGCTACAATATTCAATAGATAAAAGATTTGCGGTCGGGAGACCAAGATCGTTGCATAAACCTTGAGAATCATCAACCCGATAACTAATTAGACTGTGATAAGAATAGAGAATTGTATGATTGTTCGAATACCTCAACCCTGGAATCATCCTCATTATTGATTACAATCGTTGCTTAATTTTCTCTAGTCGTCACTAATTATTTCTTGTTTAGAAATTTACATTTTATTTGTAAATAAAAATCATCTTGACACCTTCAACCACTTAATACCCAATTGTCTTAAACTATAGATTGAATAAATTTCTATTTTATTGATCCTCATAAGAATGACATCTATCTCTAAGTCATTATATTACTTGCACGATCGTGTACACTTGCATGTGCCTAGAGACGCAACAAGTTTTTGGCATCGTTGCTGGGGATCTAATAGAATTAGTAAATTGCTTAATTTTTTGGTTTTTGATAATAAGTTTAAGTGTTAACAACTTGATCTTAGTGGCTGAATTTTTGCAGGTTTAGCTGAACACTGGACTGGCTAGAGATAAAGAGTTAGTTTGTAGAACCGGAAGTAATTTTTCATTAGAGGCTTAGAGCTCAGTGTTACATTCAACAGGGATAGATGGCTGAAATACGAGATCCAATTGTTGCTAATCCAAATGTTGGAAATCTTATAGCTCCTATTATTCTAGTTATTCCTGTTCAACCAGCCATAAGACCTGTTCGTGAGGTGGCAATCCCACTTATGAACCATGTGACTCACAATATTCGGAAGCCTAAACTAGGAGGTTAGTAGGAATTAAAAAAATATGGTGCAATTATTTAAATCTATGGGGGAGTTTCTCAGAATTTCACACGATGATTCGCAGCAGTACTTATAGACCTTCCTGGAAATAAGCGATACATACATTCCTGAAGATATGAATGTTGATTATATCAAATTGGCACTCTTTCCCTTTTCTCTAATGGGGGAATCAAAGAGGTGGTTACATGATGAACCACCACACTCCATCACTTTATAGGAAGATTGTGCTCGGAAGTTCCTTATTCAATTCTTTTCATCCCAGAAGACTGCAAAATTGAGGAGTGAGATATTGAGCTTCAAATAGAAAGATTGAGAAAATCTCTACCAAGCTTCGGAGAGATTTAAGGGCATGCTCAGAAAGTATCCTCATCACCATCAATCAAATGTTGTTTTGGTACACATATTTATAGAAGGACTTGAGTCTAATACAAAGATTCTCTTGGATTCAGCTGCAGGAGGCCAGGATTTGGAGAAAACGTATGAAGAATTGTATACATTGCTGAATTGAATCGCATAAGGGAATCTTGATTGACATACAAACTCAAAAAATGCTCCTAAGAAGGTTGTAGGGGTTTGGAAGGTTGATCAATTGACAGTATTACAAGGATAGATTGCAGCAATGCAGAATAATATGACTACTCAGCTCAATAACTTAAATTTAGGTGCAACACAACTGACATCCATAGCAAATACAATTCAACAAGTATATTCGTGGTGTGAAGTTTGTGGAAGTGGTGAGCATAAAGCAGATGCATGTTTTGTTAATCCAGATTTAGTCAACTATGTAGGGAATGGAAATCATCAGGGTCAACAAAATTTTGGCAGTACATATAATCCAAATTGGAGGAATCACTCTAATTTCTCATAGGGTGGAAATCAGGCATAGAATACAAATTAGTATAAGGGATCAGTACAATCAAATCCACAGCTGGATCAGAATAATCAGGCGACTGCTCAGAATAGTAATGTGGAGGAGTTGATTAAGAAGTTTATGGCTTAACAAGCATAGTTTACGTTAGACATAAAGACTCAACAGGCATATTTTGCAGCTGAGTTAAAGAGTCAACAATTGCTCACAAGAAATCTGGAGTTGCAGTTGGGTCAAATTGCAGGATCGTAGAATATAACGCCACAAGGAGCATTGCCTAGTGATACTGAGGCTAATCCTAAATAGGTGAATGCGGTTACAACAAGGAGTGGGCTACAAACTAAGTAGACGGTTCAGGAGCAGGATAATTCCACAGTCACTGATGACAGTTTACAAAAGAATGCAGAAGTAGAAGTCAAGGAAAAAAAGGCAAGTGAAGAAATTCGTATTGAGAAGAAGACTATCCCCTTACCCTTTTCTCAAAGGGCAAGGAAGCATTAAGAGGAAGACAGTTATAAGAAGTTTCTAGATCTTCTGAAATAAGTCCAAGTAAACCTTTCTCTTATTGACATCCTGTAGAGTGTCCCAAAATATACCTAATACTTAAAGGATATTGTTTCCAATAAGAACCACTTGACTGAATATGCTACAGCTACACTTACTCAAGAGTGCACGTCTAAAATTTAAAATAAACTACCCATAAAGTTGAAGGATCTGAATAGTTTCACCTTGCAGATTACCATTGGTTAGACTATTAGTGCACTTGGATTGTGTGACTTAGGTGCTAGCATAAATCTCATGCCCACGTCATATTACCAGAAGATGGGTCTTGGGAGTCCCAAACCCATGACTATTATATTGCAGTTAGTAGATAGGTCACTTGCTAGACCAGATGGTATTATTGAAAATGTCTTGGTACAAGTGAGATCTTCAATCTTTTCAGTGGATTTTGTGATTCATGACTTTGAGGTTGCTCCAGTTGTTCTATTTATTTTGGGACAACCCTTCCTATCAACTGGACAGTCACTCATTGATGTGGTAGCGGGAAAACTGAGAATGCAAGCGCATGATAAAATAGAGGTTTTTGATGTGTACAGAGCATTAAAACTGTCAGCCATATATGAAGAGTTGTCTTCTATATCAGTTTTTGATCTTACTTTAGATTGGCAGTTGTTATTGTTTGATAATCTATTAGAGCGAGCTTTGATAGGCTATGATTTGCATGGAGATGTGGAAGCACTAGAATTATTCTAGGTTATGAATTTGGCAGTGATAAAGACAAACAAAGTGCCATTCGAGCCTTTAAATAGGCCAATTGGTCCCTCACCCAGGCCTTAAGTCAAAGAAGCTCCTAACTTGGAGCTTAAGGTTTTTTCTCTGCATTTACAATATGTTTTTCTTGGTGATCAAGATACCTTGCCTGTTATTTTATCTACGGGATTATTAGATGTACAGGTAAAGGAAGTTGTAGTAGTTCTCAAGAGGGAAAGAAAGTCGATTGGCTGGCAGATGTCTGATATTTCAGGAATCAATCCAGCATTTTGCATACATAATATTTACATGAAAGAGGGTTACAAACCTAGAGTTCAGCAACAACGAAGGTTAAATCCTGTGATAAAAGAGGTAGTCAGGAAAGAAGTGATCAAGTGGTTAGATAGTGGTATTGTTTACCCCATTTTCGATAATAAATGGGTGAGTCCAGTGCATTGTGTACCATAAAAGGGAGGAATGATAGTAGTGACCAATGATGATAATGAGTTAATTCCCTCACGTACAGTGACCAGTTGGAGAATATGTATAGATTATTGGATGTTGAATGAAGTGACTCGTAAAGATCACTATCTAATTCCCTTCATTGACCAAATACTGGATAGATTGGTAGGGTAAAAGTATTATTATTTTATGGATGGGTACTCTGTCTACAATCAAATAAGAATAGCACCGAAAGATCAAGATAATACCACATTCACTTGTCTATACAATACATACACGTTCAGACACATGCCCTTTGTCTTATGCAATGCACCTGCCACATTTTAGAGGTGTATAATGGCAATATTTTTAGACATGGTGGAAGAATTTGTAGAGGTTTTCATGGATGCTTTCTTCGTGTATGGTAATTCATTTGAAAAGTGTTTGCAAAATCTCGATAGAGTTCTAGCTCGATGCGAAGAAATAAAATTGGTGTTGAATTGGGAAAAGTTCCACTTTATGGTTAAGGAAGGAATTGTCTTAGGCCATAAAGTGTCATGACAATGGCTGGAAGTGGACAAAGCAAAGGTTGAAGTGATTGAAAAGTTGCCTCATCCAGTCACAGTCAAAGGAGTATGGAGCTTTCTGGGACATGCTGGGTTCTATAGATGATTCATTCAAAATTTCCCAAATATTACAATCCCCATGTGCAAATTGTTAAAGAAAGAATCCAAGTTCAAGTTCGGGGGTGATTGCCATGAAGCTTTTGAAAATCTTAAGAAGAAGTTGACGAAAGCACCTATTTTGATTGCACCAGATTGGGAGTTACCTTTTGAGCTGATATGTGATGCTAGTGACATTGCAGTGGGAGCAGTTTTGGGTCAAAGAAAAGATAAGGTATTTTGTTCCATTTACTATGCTAGTAAAGTGTTAAGTGAGGCTCAAGTTAACTATATAGTTACAGAGAAAGAGATATTGGCCGTGGTATATGCTTTCGACAAGTTTCGATCTTACTTAGTTGGTACCAAGGACATTACTTATACAGACCATATTGCCATTAAGTATCTTGTGAACTAAAAGGATGCGAAGCCACAAATAATTAGGTCGATTCTTCTACTTCTTGAATTTGATCTTGAGATGCGAGATAGAAAGGGAGCTGAAAATCAAGTTGTTGATCACTTGTCACGACTGGAAAATCGAGACCATATTGTTGATGACTTTCTGAATATTAAGGAAGAGTTTCTTGATGAAAAGTTATTTTCATTAGATGCAGTTAAGTTCTCACGGTATGCTGGCATTGTGAATTTGATAGCATGTGAGGTGAACCCTCCTGAGGCCACCATACAACAAAGGAAAAAATTACTCCATGATTCTTATGCTTACATTTGGGATGAACCATACCTTTTCAAGCAGGGTCCATATGGATTTACTCGTAGGTGTATCCCAGAGACTGAATTTTCAAAGGTGTTACAAGATTGCCATTCATCTACATATGGTGGACATCTGTGGTTGAGAGGATTACAAGAAAAGTGTTGCAATTAGGTTTTTTCTGGCCGACTCTATTTAAAAATGCAGTGACTTTCGTAAAGAATTGTATTCAATGTCAGAGGTTGGGTACTATATCTGGGTGTCATGAGATGCCCCTCAAGAATATTTTAGAAGTAGAAGTCTTTGATGTTTGGGTAATCGATTTCATTGTCCCATTCCCACCTTCAAAAGGTAATATGTACATTCTTGTAGTGGTTGACTATGTATCTAAATGGGTGGAAGCTATGGTGAGTCCAACCAATGATGTAAGAGTGGTGCTGAAGTTTGTGAAGAAGAACATATTTTCTAGATTTGGTACGCCAAGAGCAATAATTAGTGATGGAGCTATGCACTTTATCAACACCTGGTTCAAAAATCTTCTTGCTAAGTATGGTCTTAGGCACAAGGTTGCCACTGCATACCATCCTCAAACGAGTGGACAAGTAGAGGTATCCAATCGGGTGATTAAGCAAATATTTTAGAAGACCGTGAATGGGCAGAGGAAAGACTGGGCTGAGAAGCTAGATTATGCACTTTGGACATATACAACAGCGTACAAGACACCTATTGGGATATCTCCATATCGCTTGGTGGATGGTAAGGTTTGTCATATTCCTATAGAGTTGGAACACCAACCATATTAGGTGGTGAAAAAGATGAACTTTGAGATGACTGTTGTAGGGGAGAGAAGGTTATTATAACTGAATAAGCTTGATGATTTTAGACTCCACGCCTACAAAAATGCTAAGCCCTACAACGAGAATACCAAAAGATGGCATGACAAGCAAATTCAAGCTAGAGAATTTGAACCCGGACAAGTTGTATTGTTGTTTAACTCACGGCTTAAGTTATTTCTGGGTATATTATGATTGAAATGGTCTGGACCTTTTGAGATGGTGCGTATGACACCCCATGGAGCTATGGAGTTGTGGAATAAAGTGAAGACAGAGAAGTTCCTTGTGAATAGACAGCGTTTAAAGCAATATTAGGTGGATCATTCGGATAAGCACAAGGAATCTATCACTTTTGTTGATGAGTGATGATGAGCTGAGTCGTTCCACGACGTAAAATAAGGTGCTATATGGGAGGAAACCCACACATGTATTGTAATAAGTAGTTTAATTTTTATCTTGTAAAATCAAAACAAAAAGAAAAATACAAAAAGATAAGTCATACCATGACCGAAACTAAGGTGCTGAGTGGGAGACAACCCACTTTTACTTATAATATTTGTTGTTTTTGTTTGAAATTACAGGGAATTTCAAAGTGAGAATAAGAATATTACCACATTTGACGAAAGCAATCAGGTTTGCAAAATGATATGTGTAAGTAGGGATCTACTCAGGTAAGAAAAGAGTAAAAATTACACAAGGAAATTTGATTTTGAAGAATGGCGCGACGCGGAATTCGGTAGATTGACAATTTCCAAATTCCAGTAAGGATCTGTGATTTCCATTGCTACGCGTTGAAGTATGATTTGAAAATTTTCAAATTCCAGTGGCCTATCATGATATCAGTGCATGCGTATCTTATAAAATTGACAATTGTCAAGATACAGTGACTTGACGGGAAATTTAGCGCATTGCGGTGGATAGTTAAATGGCAATTAGCATTCTCCAGTAGATATACATGATCCTACCGCATCGCGAAGGGGGTTAAAATCGGGCATAAATATTGAATTAAAACTAACCTGACCCACTCCTCTATAAAAACCCCCTCAAAACCTTAAACTCTCTTATTTCCCCCTCAAACGCCGCCCTCACACCCTTCCCTCCTCCTAATCTTATAAAATTGTGCCCAACTTTCATCCTTCATTCAACCTTTGAGGTATGTTCTTTAAGATTTAAATTTATTTTTTTCTTTTTGTGTCTTGTGATGTTAGCTAGTATTTTGGGGCATAATCTTGTTTTTCCCTATCATAGTAGTTGTGAATTTTAGCATTTCCTGTCATATATTGTCTTGTAATCTTTGTGACATCTTAATCTAGTCTTCAGAATTCTTAATTGATTAGATGATAAAATGGTTATATGCAGTTGGTATTTTGGGCAAGTGTTTTTCAAATGTGAGTTGTGAGGTCAGGGAATGTAGGGGAATTGTAGCTAGATATATGAAGAAAGAAGGTTTATGAAGTTGGGGTAATTTTATTTTGGATGAAACTATGTTGATTATGTTCCTACTTTCCACTCTACATATACCCTTTCTATCTGAAGTTAGTTAATTTAGTCGAATTTTAGGAAAATACTCCTTTGATGCATGATGTTGTAGCAACATGATCTCGTTTATAGTCTCTTATTGAGTAATTAGATGGGAATAGATGAGATGGTGTTTGTGTGCTGAGGAAATGACTAAGGCTGAAGTGTCCCGAAGAGCAATGTGATGTCTTTAAATATGATAATAAGGTCAACAAAGGAAAGTCTGAGTACCGTGGATTTTGAGGCATGTGTTCTAGCTAAGAACTAAGTGTGGGGTGGAAAGTTACCCATAATGCACACTTAGTTTAGCTAGTCCTAAGTTTAACATACTCAAATATCTGTTGGGTATACTAGAAGATAACCTAAATTTCTTGAGGCAGTTTATTATTTCTCCTCCGTATGCACATATCAGGCATTTGTTATATGGTCAATGATCCTCAGCTCGTTGGGCTAGGAATCACGTTATAGGTTTACACTCTTCCTTCTCTTATGCTCCGATGAACAAGAAAGCAAAAATGTAGGGTCATATTATTTATTCATGCCTGATTCAAGGCAAGCATATGACGGAGGTTACTCAGGATAGGGTATGTTTGATCTATGCCTTGATATGTCCTGATGTGGAGATAAATATGGGTAATATGATTTTTTCTACGATAAAGAAGGCGCGTACCCAGGCGAGTAGTAGTTTTGGGTTTGGAGGTTTGGTTACTAGATTTTTAAGAAGGCACAGGGTTGATGAAGAGGAGCTGGATTATAAGCCCAAGGTTATTACTCGCCCAGTGGATATAACTACTGCAAGGAGCACATCTGTTGCACTAGCTTGATTTAACCATGCTGAGTGATAAACGAGGACTGATGAGGTATTGGTAGGCGGTATGGTCTTATGATGATGCTGTCAAAGACGGGAGGTAGACCAGCTACACTAGAGGAGCTCCATATTGTAGAGCTCGATTATCTACTCGGCCACTGTGCTAGGACTATGTTAAGGATTGGCCCAAATTTTGTTGAGCCGTTTAATGATGATATACTAACTGATGAAGAGCACAGGTATAGGGATTCAGACATGGACTCAAATGACGAGGACCAATCTGATAATGATGGAGATAATAATGATGGTGATGATGTGGAGGGAACTCTTGAGGATATGACTTCCATAGTCCCATTTGAGTGACCAAGGAGTATACTTCCACCCTATCATAGGCTTATTTAGAAGCACTGGGACAATGCTTTATTTAAGTGTGGGGTGGTGGGTTCGTATTCTACTTCATCTTTGTTATTTTATTATGGCTGAACAATTTTATTTTCTATTTTGTTGATTTTGCAAGTACTAGCTATTCAAAACACTTGTCTATAATAGTTAGTAACTTTATGGATTGCAATTTTCCTTTGGCATTTATTGCATGTTCCTTTAGTTTAAAGTATTGTTTTATTGTTATTTTCGCCCTCATTGGCAAGTTTAAGTTTCAAGTAGTATAAGCAATCATAGTTAGTTTCCATCCCCTATGATAGATGGATGATGACCATCTTAAGGGGAGTGGTCGTAGGAAGTAAAGAATAAACGATAACCTAATCACTATCTTAGAGAAGTGTGTGGAATAGGTCATCTTCGCAGTAATGGAAATTAAATTGAGTATAAATAAGCATAAGAGTGTTTTTATTTGAGTAATGATGAATTAATCTGGATAAATAAAATTTGATGTGTTGGCTTACTTTTGAATTCAATAAATAACATGATTGGGAACCTTGGTTTGATTCAGTGCCTACAATATGATTGTGAGGATTTTTGTATATTCTACATGAATAGAAATGACTAGAACTTACCCGGTGTGTTTATAAAGTGAAATAAAAGGTGTTGGGTGTAGGAAATGATGTAGGTATTTCTTTGACAGTTGTGTTTCTAACTTAAATAGACCTCCCTTGGTGCATAGTCTTAGTCAGCCCCATTGAGCCTTTAGCCTCCTTCTTTGGTAGTATGTTATGCAAACCTATCCTTTCTTTGCTAAATCTTAATTTGATCCAAATGAGATCCTAAGCGTTTTAACATAATAGTGGGAGGAGATTAAGAGCGTAAATGAGGAGGAGAAAAAGGTAAAATTTAATGCCCCCAAAGTAGTTGTTATTAATGTTTAAAGATGTTGGGTGCAATTGGGAGTTAGTAAATAGAAATGTTACAATGAACCTATTTTGGCCCTGGTCCAGTTGGATAATATGCACCTTAACGAAGGTTTTTTGCTTATATTAAGGGTAGGTATAATAGGGGTGCGTAATAAGAAATTGGTACGAAAAAAAAAGTATGTGGAAGGAATGACTAATACTCCCAGCCCGGTTTGAAGAAATAAGCTAATTGAAAGAGGAGTTGAAAAATAAAAGAATGGGGAGAAAATTGAAGGATAAATTGGTATTGGAGAACAGAGTTAAGTGATAATTCTTGTACTAAAACGCTTAGGAGCAATAGTCACTATTTCCCCAAATAGTACCTACCTGTCCCCAAGCTTTTATTACAACCCAAAAAAGAGCTAGTTGATCCTTCACCTAAACATCTGATTATTAGTGGAGTAGGACACTAAGGGCAAGCTTATGGTTCATTCACTAGCATGTATGAATTCTTTGTTGAGAGAGAGTGATTTGATGTTAATACTCTCTATTTTTGCATAGATATTAGAGTGAGTAAATATGGGGAAATTTTCTTGAGTAGGGATGCAGGCGGATGAAAGACGGATTACTTATTGTGTTATTTTGATTGAGTATGCCGACATGTTAGAAATTAATTATTGAGATAGAAAAATTTGTACTAAATTGCCTAATATGCTAAAATTCTTTTGACATGATGTAAGAATACATTATTGCAAAGTGTAAGTGCCTATTGAAACATAACTTTGAGATTGTGATATAAAGAGGAAGTAATTATGCTTTTGAATTTATGTGTTCGAGGACAAATAAGGTTTTAAGTATGGGGTGGTGATCTTGGGCATATTTATATGGTCAAAGCACCAATATGCACCCAGATTTAGACTTAGTTCAAGAACTTTTGTATAAATCTTACGTATAATTCAGTTTTTATTTCATTTCGTGCCTAATGGATATGATTAGTACTTTTAGGTAAAAAATTATGAAAAATTGTGCGCATTTGGATACAATGATGATATAGAAGGATAGAAGGAATACAACAAAGTCAAATAAAGCTAAAAAGGGAAGCTGGAAAGTAGGAATTCTCATTTGAATACACTCCGCATTGCACTGACTAATAAAATAGCAATGGTCAAATTCCAGTGAAGGTTTGTGAAATTAACACATCGCAGAGAGGCGTAACTTCTCACTTGGCACTTTCCAGTACAGGTCCGTGAAACCACGCATCGTGGAGCAATTCCACTTATAAAATTTTATGACCTGAAAGTTTAGCGCATCGCGAAGATTGGATATTTCACAATTGTCCAAATCCAGGGGCTCACTACGATAGTGGCGTGTAGCGGTAAGGGCATATTTTACAATTGTCAGGAATACTTGAGCTCCACGATTTCCCAAATTTTAATGGAAAATAGCAATTGAAGGCATGGCGCAACACGCCGTGAGGCAAAATCAAGAATATTTTAAGTTTTTTGTCCCAGCTATAAAAGTAAAAATCCAAGATAATTTTAGGGGACTTTTGGCAAGCATAGCATGGGCAAAAAAGGAGAAATTTCTCTCTTTTAGGGTTCTTAGACATTCTTTTAAATTTCTTTACTTCAAGACTTGTTTTGGGTATGATTTATTACTTATTTTGGATGATGAATTCAAACATGAGTAGCTAAACACCCTATTTATGGGGTTGAGGCTAAGAATATGATTACTCTTCTATATTCTTATTCATAGTTTATTTTTGGATTATCATCTGGGTTGTTCTTAATTTCTTGAGCTTACTATTTTAATGATTGGCAACCATTAGAATAAATTTATATTTCTATGTGCATCCAGGAGGAGAATCGTAAGATAGAATAAAGAACTTAGGGAGCAAGGTTCGTATTCTTTTATGAAATAAGAGATTTGTATTAGCATCTAGGATAGGGTTTACCTAGAAGCCTTGCTTGGTTCACGTGAAAGAAGACAACTTTATGAATCTAGAAGAATTATTGTATCTCTGCGGGAGTTATAGCTACAACATTCAATAGATAAAAGATTTGAGGTCGAGAGAGCAGGATCGTTGCATCAACCTTGTGAATCATCAACCCGATAACCAATTAGACTGTGATAAGAATAGAGAATTGTATGATTGTTCGAAATACCTCAACCCTGAAATCATCCTCATTATTGATTACAATTGTTGCTTGATTTGGTCTAGTCGTCACTAATTATTTCTTGTTTAGTAATTTACATTTTATTTATAAATCAAAATCATCTTAATACCTTCAAGCACTTAATACCCAATTGTCTTAAACTAAAGATTGAATAAATTTCTAGTTTATAGATCCTCGTGGGAACGATATATGACTCTAAGCCATTATATTACTTGCACGATCGCGTACACTTACTTGTGCGTAGAGACACAACAATTACCTCCCACAGTTTTAGTCTCAGAGTCAGTCTTAGTATAGAACTCAGTTCAGTTATACAGATTCAATACTGTCAGACACAGTCACTCAGTTCAGTATAGAACTCAGTATAGTTCCACAGAATTAAGATTGTTATATACAATCACTCAGTTATCAGCTACATTGTATTAGTAAACTCAGATATTAGTAAATCAGTAATTCATAACTTAGTATCGAGTGTTATCATGATCACAGTTACAGTATACGAATGCATGCATGTACTCTCATTCAGTTATATTCATGTCATTCAGTCAGTATTGTTCATACATATGAACCCATGTATTTCAGCCTACCTTACTTAGCATAGTAGTACATTCAAAGTACTGGCGTATACCTTTATTTTGCACTATGATGTCTTATATCATAGGTTCAGATGTACGGGCTCCCGAGCACCCTTAGCAGATCAAATCTTCAGTAGTCAGAGTTAGTGTTGAGTCCTTATAGTTTGAGAACATGATTATTTTCTTTAATAATTCAGTTTACCAGTATAATTTTTAGTAGTTGGAGTTAGTTGGGGGCTTATCCCATCAACTTCATAATTTAGATAGGAGAGGCTTTTCAGACTAGAGTATTTTCAGATAGATGTTTCAGTTTTTGTATTGTTATACCGTATTCAGTTTTATTTCAGTAGGGAACCTTATGGTAAGTTTCTGCATAATTTTTGCATATTTATAGTATTGCTATTCAGATATTATAGAAGGTACCAGTCATGGGTTAGCTTGTGGTTTTTCAGGATTATGAACACCGTGTAGTATTTGAGGTATAGACTCGGGGCATACAGTTAAATTGGACATAAAGTGCAAGTATTTATTCCTATTTATCATTCTGGAAAATTATGCTTATAGTATGTGTTGATCTTAACATCTTTTTTTTTCTTTGTTAAAGGTAGATTGTGAATTCCTTGGTAATCTATTTCCTGTCTTAAAGGTATGAGTAGAGATATAGCGAGGAGTTTAATCATGTTGGTCACTGCCTTGTCCTATCTTCTAAGGACCCTAGTCGTATAGTGTAGGTTTGGGTCAGATGAACCTAGTCATTAGGTTTCCAATGGGTGGTTGTTGGGTTTTTGATCTTAGTAACAAATTGGTGGTATGAGTCATTAGGGTAGGTGACAGGTCATTATGAAGATCCTTGATTAAATCAGAAACTTAATGACTTAATGTGGCTCTATGTATGAGTGGCTCACTAAGGGCTGTGAGAGTAGGCTATGAGTGGTGGGGTTGAGTCGTATGTTATCCAGTGTTTAACCTCGTGGGTTCTTTCTTGGATACGACTAAACTATATGGGTCGTATGGTCTGGTAATGAGTAGAGTCATGGAGTCGTATAGTGGATAATGTATGGGTGTCCAACTCACTGTCTCGGTGATGACTCAAGGGTATGAGTAGTATGTTGTGGTCACGAATCAAGGGGTAGACTCATAACCACCTACGGTCTTTTTTACAGTTTTTAGCTAGAGGCACTTTATATATTTCCCACTTAAAGCCCTTACGACCTTAGGTCCCTATAACACTTTTTGTTCAACCATTCCACACTTTACAAGATTAAACATCCTCTTTACTCTCTCAAAATTCTCTCAAGCAAAATTGGCTAGGGTTTCTCCAAAGTGGTCATCTAAGGGCTTAAAGATCAATTTCTCTCCGTAAATTTTTGTAATTCAGGAATGTGACTCTTTCCTCATTGTTATTTTACTAAAGTCATATGTTTTAATGTATGATTTTCATGGTATTGTTATGGTTTTGAAATAAAGGTTGGGGTTTTGGATGTTCATGGTTGATTAATGTTCCTCATGACTTAATTATGGCTTTTCTTATTTTAATTATGGTTTTCCATAGATGGGTGCATAGGAATGGTGACTTAATTGAGGGTTCATGGTTGAGCCACAAATTTGATGATTTTGGCTTTGATAATGGCATGCCCTCAACCTATTTATGAAGTTTTCAATGCAAATGATTTTGCCACATAGAGTAATTATTCTTGGAGTCCTTACATTACATAAATGGTTAAAGAAACATGAATTGGTTTTGGTTGGTTTCATATAGTTTTGGAAAGGCCTTGGTGGCCATGATTTGATTATAAATGGTTTTGATTAATTGGAAACAATGGAGTATAATTTGGTCTAATGGTTTATATGGCATAAGGTAACAGACTTGCATGCTCTAATTTTGGTATGACAATACCAATGGTTAATGCCTAATTAAAATATTCCATGATAAATGGTTGGGAATGTTTAAATGATTTAATATGGGCTTAAAAGGGGTTTCATAGTAAAGTCGTGAAGGTGAGGGTCCTGGGAGAACCGACACCAGAAATGTTTATCGATGTGAGGGTGGTCTTGATGACCAGGTGCATGATGTCACACTTTCTATTTGTAAGATGTATGAGTCATCTCAGGTTCTTTTCTCCAGTCGTGCGACTAATATGCACTAGGTTCCTTTTAGCAGGAGGAGCAAAACCTATATAGCCCGTAGGTGGTTTTTGGATGGTCAAGCTACACAACCCAGGTTAAGGATTTAAATTCATGCTAAACCATGTTCCCTATTTTGGCATGATATATATATATATATATATGTGTGTGTGTGTGTGTGTGTGTTTGTGAGTGTGTGTGATTGTATATGGTTATCAATTTGGTTTTGAAATGATGGCATTATCTTATATTTATCCCTGAGTTACATGCTAGCATTCACTCCGCTAACCGTCTTCAGGTGTTGTATCCCCACGCGATGCAGAAATCGACCATTCTACTACTCCTCCTGCTCAGTGACTTGGATTCGGGGTTAGCTATGAGTTAGATTGAAGTGGTAAGGTTCCATTCCAGAAGACCCCATTTCATATTATGGACTTCTTTGTGTCATATTTATTTATTTGGTTATGGTTTTAGCTATGGTCAGAAGCACATCTCGAGAAGATGTTCTTTGATTCTGGTTAGAGGCTTTGTCAGACTACTATGGGCATTGGCGATGTTGATATTAATGTTAGCATTGGTATTGGTATTGGTTGGATATCTGGCTGTGACTATTTGTTTATGTTTATAGACTTACCTTATTGTCTTTGGATTATTATTGTTTTATCTTGTTATATGCGTGAGATTCATCCTACATGGGGTGTAGGGTGGTTATTAGTGGGGTATTTGGGGTAATCTTCGGTCTTGGTTTGACTTGAGATACCCCGAATAGGCCTCGATTTGGGTCTTATCAATATACCTTCTATGCATTGTGCTGCCGCCAATGGTTTAGCAAAGACATTTAATAAAACTTAATGCAACGTGTCGAAGAAAGTCGTCTCTAAATCAAAAGAATACCGGTATGAACGAATGGAAAAAGTTTTGTAGGAATATAGGAAGACTTATCGCACACTGACAGAAGCAACCTCATACTCACTTTTTTTTGGAGTTGAAGCAGTCCTACCACATGAGCGTAAAATCCCTTCTTTAAGACTGGCTATTCAAGAAGGGATCATCAAAGAAGAAAATGCTAATTTGTGTCTTAAGGAATTAAAAGTTCTTGATGAGAAGAGGCTAGAGGCTGAACAAAATCTTTAATGTTACCAAGCCTGTCTATCTTGTTCTATTAATAAAAAATTTTGGTTGAGGTGACTTCAAGTTGGAGATCAAGTTCTTGTAATAAGAACGCCCACTATTACTTCTCATAAGTCGAGGAAAATTCACCTCAAAATAGGATAGACCATATGTCGTACAATAGGCATATTCAAATGCTTCTTATAAGATTGTTGATATAGATGGTGTGAAAATTGGTCTCATTAATGCCAAGTTCTTGAAGAAGTACTATCCTTAAAGAAAGATGATACTCCTTAAGACACGAGCATAAACTGTTTGTCCACTCCTGGCCCACAAGAGTAAAAACTGTGTACGACCCTATGTGAAAAGGAAAAAAAAGTCTGCTAGGTTGAAAACATCAAAGCAGGTGACCTAGGAAAAATTTAGGACACATACACACACACATATATATAGATAGATATAATTACACATTCAGAACTATATTGTGGCTTGATCCTCTTTATTGAGGTACGTTAGAACTTGGAATTATATTTTGAGTTCAGTTGCATAAATATCAAAAGTAGGCATGTTCCCTCTTGATTCGTCACATAAAAGTTAAGTATGCAAGTATACTGTTTAAATTTTGGAATTGCACAAAATATCCATGACTCAATGGAAGCAACCCTTCAAAAAATGAATACTAAAGTTCTCTAAGCCTACAGGTAAGATTGCAAGTCTACCAAGCCTGTAATTGAAGTCAAAAAAGTATATCAAGTCTGCAAGCTGAAGTCTTCAATCTTCTTGTAAGCTAAAGTCTTTAAATCTACAAAGTATGTAAGTTGATGTCATCAAATGTAATACTCCCGTAAGCTTTTAAGCTCATAGTTGCATGTTTAAGGGGGTCCAAGGCATAAGTTTTTACACTAAGTGTAGGGTACTTAGTGATTTTCAAGACACCATGATTTCAAGGAATTTATTTTTGGCCTTCCTGAATCCAAAACTTTGATTTTTGAGTTAAAACATGTTTAGGGACGTTAAAGAAGTGTCCAGAAAGAGTTTCAAAATTTTTGAAAGGGGTTCGGGGTATTTTTTGACCTTTGAGCCAAAATGACTTCATGATAGTGGCGTGTCACAGAGGCTGGAGCACCACGATGATATCTATGACATGAAGGCAAGACCTGTGCGATAGGGTCCATTTGACGGAGGCTAGTGACATGACCTGAACAAGGGCCTAGTCGTGTCGGGTGCCTCAAGACCAATCGGGATCGGAGACCACCCCCAATACCCAACCAAAATTGTGCATGCCGTATCAAAGGAAATCTGAATATATTTAACATAACAAAATGGAACGACCATAAACCAAATATAATCCAATGGTGTCAGCACCATTACTTATACCAATGCTAAGGATAACACTCATATCGACACCGCCCATACCAACCCATAGTAGTCACACAAAGCCTCTATCCAAAAGCAAAACAATATCCAGTCGGGACAAGCCCCCGACCATAGCCAAAATCAAAGTCAATGAAATGAAAAAAGTATTCAAACAAATCTATGACATGAAATGGAGCCTTCTAGAGTATTGAAGCTCACCATTTCAATCAAACACAAGCTGATCCCGAATTCGATCACTGAGAAGGAGAGGTATGGCCAGTTCCTAAATCACGTGGGGATACAACGCCGGAAGATGGTTTAGCAATTGAACTCTCGCATGCACTCAAGATAAGGATAAAATGGTTTCAACCTTTAAAACCAAGTAAAAAACCATATGCATACACATCTATACATACATTTATATATATATATATATATATATATATATATATAAGCCATGTCGGCAAAGGAAACTGGGTTTAGCATGCCTTTAAAACCATTAGCCTGGGTATGCGTAGCTTAATCATCCTAGAACCACCCTGGGCTAAATGGGTCCAGTGTAACCCCCTGAACGGGACCCGATGCGTGTAGCAGCACGAACTGGTGATATCATAAGGCAGGAGATTCCCGTGTACCCTTCACCCTCCATGATACATATATATAGATATAACTTGGCTGATTCCTGTCTACTCCACAAGTATATGGTCGCCATGACCAATCCTCAAGTCGGTAAACATGAGTTTCCAATGTCCGTCCATGGACTCACACCTTCACTATTAGCTATCACAAACTAGCATTATTTCCCTATTAAAACCGTTAACACGCAACTAAATCACCAATTTTATTTAATATTAACCAAGTCTATAAGAAGTGGTATCATCATACTGACTATAGCTTGCAAGTAATGTCCTTAGCCAACCTTTTAAGGGATTCCCTTGTACCTATTCATTACATTATTAAGTTTAATTGGGGGATTCCCGTGTACCCCATAAGGTTATTATTATAGTTCACTTGGGGGATTCCCAGGTACCCTACAAGGTTTTAAATCAAAGCCATGGTCACCAAATCCTTACCATCAAACCATTAAAGCCATTTAAACAGTTTAGGTTCCATTACCATATTATACCATGCAGAGTTTTCAATGAAAGTCCAACTGTGCAATAAAACATTCTTACAGGCATTTTATCAAACATATTTAGGGTATATAGTTTCCAAATAAAAATAGGTACCAATTAACCATTCCCATGCAACCACATGTTCAATCCATCATTATAACATGAAAACAATAAGTAAAAGACATGGGAAAACCATAACCAACCATTTATAACCAAAAACCCCAACATATATTTCAAAACCCAAATATTATCACAATTTATGCAATGAAAACTATTCATAAAACATGTCTTTAGATGGAACTAACAATAAAGGAGGAGTAACATTCCTTAGATTACAAAGAAGACAGAGAGAAACCACCCCTTAGAGCCTTAATTGACCACCTTGAAGGAAACCCTAGCCTTTGCTTAACCCAAGAGCTTGAGAGAGTTTAGAGAGGGTTTTTGAGTTTTTAAGATTAGAATAATAGGGTAAATAATGTCCCAATAGTGTTTTATGTCCTGGGGTCTTAAGAAGTTAAGAGGGGAAATGTCCAAAATACCCCCAACTTAAACTATATAAATTTCCCGCAGAAGAGTATGACTCCATACCACCCAAATTATACCCTACCAGATGAGTGGTACGCACCACCGTACCCTAGGAATTACCTTGGACCCCAACACTATCCAGTATAAGACCAACAAGTCCAACTCATATCCAATCATACGACGAGTACCCTCAAAATCGTAGCAAGGATAGAATCATCTAGGATAGACATAGGACACCATATGGTTTGTAATCATACCTCACATACCCTATCATATGACTAGTATGATATCCATTCGTACCTTGGACAAAAACCAACCAAACTATACTGATTATCATATAACCAAGACCCCCTAGACCGTACCCTATCATACGACTAGTACCCAAAGTCGTATGAGGTCCTGAAGCTCAAAATGAAGGGAATTTCCAAGGACCAAAAGCTAGGGTGTTTCAATTCTCTCCCACTTAGATCATTCATCTCTGAATGATAGACAAGGCAGTACAAGCATGATTTACACCCAACACCTCTATTTCGACCTTTAACTAAGTTAGAAAGCAAAGATACAAGGAAATCAATCTTTCCTTTAACTAAGTTAGAAAACAAAAATATGATGAAGAACACATATCACCCGCATGAATTTTCAGAGAAAGAAACTGGAATGGATACTTGGACTTCATGTCCTCTTCTGCTTTCCAAGTATCCACTCCACCTTATGGTTCCTCCATAGAACCTTAATCGAGGCCACTTTTTTGTTCACAACAGGCGAACCTACCGATCTAAGATATCAACTGGGACTACCTTATAAGATAAAGAATCCAAGATACCCTACCCTTCCAAAGGAACAACCAATGAAGGATCACCTACACACTTTCTCAACATAAAGACATGGAACACCGAATGAATGAAGCTCAAACTAGAAGGCAACTCTTACTCAAGAAACATTGCCAACCCTTCTAAAGATCATATACTAATAAACACACCGAGGATTGAGATTACCCTTCTTCCCAAACCGTATTATCCCCTTCACAGGAGATACCTTTAGGAATACCCTATCCCAACCTCAAACTTTAAGTCCCTTCGCCTTACATCTGCATAGGACTTTTGGTGACTTTAGGTAGCCATTTTCCTATCTCAAATTACTTTTACATTCTCCATGGATTGGTAAACCAAATTTGGGCCAAACATATTTACCTTACCAACCTCAAACCACCCAATAGAAAACCTACACCTCCTATCATACAATTCCTCAAAAGGGGCCATACCAATGCTAGAATTGTAACTATTGTTGTAAGTAAACTCCTCATAAGGTAAATGCTTAACCTATCCTCTAATGTATCAATAGTCCTCTCTTCTTGCCCATCCGACTGCAGGTGAAAAGCAGCACTCAAAATAACCTTAGTCCCCAACCCTTTCTAAAGCGACCACCAAAAGTGAGATAAAAACTGTGTACCACGATCAGAGATAATAGATACACGTACCCCATGTAGCTTCACAATATCCTGGAGGTAAAGCCTCGCATAATCCTCAGCCAAAAAGTTACTCCTTACTGGCAAAAAGTGAGCTGATTTGGTCATCCTATCCACAATGATCCAAAGCAAATAAAATTAATTCTGAGACCAAGCAAGACTGGTATAAAAACCATGTTGATCACTTCCCACTTCTATTCCGAAAACCTAATTTCTTGATAGAATCCTTCGAGCCTCATGTGCTCAACTTTCACTTATTGGCATAGGATGTACTTGGTCACAAAGTTAGTCACATCCCTTTTTATACCATTCCACCAATACATCTCCTTGAGGTCATGATATATTTTTGTGGAACCCTAATGAACAACATAATGCGAATCATGTGCCTCAACTAATATCCTTCCTTACAAACCATCAATGTCGGGAACACATAACCTCACCTGGTACCGCAAGGCACCATCACTGCTAATCTCAAATGGCATCACCTTTTTCCCACCTATATCACCCTTGATTTTCATCAAAACAAGACCTAACATTTGCTCCTCCTTGATTTCTGCTCAAAGAAATAACAGTTCCACTTCCTGCACAAATACATCACCATTTTGGATGTCTAAAAGACAAACTCCAAGGTTAGCTAAATGGTGAATATCCCTCACTTACTCCTATTTTCTTTTATCCACATGAGTAAGACTTCCCATAGACAACCTGCTAAGAGCATCAGCAACCGTATTAGCTTTACTTGGGTGGTAGTGAAGACTCATGTCATAGTCCTTAAGAAGCTTAAGCCACCTTCTCTACTTGAAGTTAAGTTCTTTCTGAGGGAATACATACTGCAAGCTCTTATAATCCGAGAAGATATACACATGCACTCCATACAAATAGTGCCGCCAAATCTTCAATGGAAACACCATGACTAACAACTCCAAATTATGAGTAGGATAGTTCCTGTCATGCACCTTCAACTGACTAGAAGCATAGGCTGTCACCTTCCCATATCCCACCTGGGACTCATCACAATAAACTACAAACCCCTCCATACCTTCTGATAAAGTCAAAATTAGAGCCAAAGTTAGCTTAACCTTTAGCTTTTTGAAACTACCCTCACAAGCATCAGACCATAAGAACTTTACCTTTTCTGAGTCAACTTAGTCAACGAGGAAACTATAGAAGAAAATCTCTCCAAAAACCTCCTATAATAACTTGCTAAACCCAAGAAGCTTCGAATATCGGTTGGATTCATGGGTCTAGGCCACTTCTTAACCACTGCAACTTTCTGTGGATCCACCTTAATCCCTTCATTAGAAATTATATAACCTAGAAAAGTGACAATATTCTCCTAGAATTCATATTTCAAGAACTTGGCATACAACTAAAGCTCCTTCAAGGTATGTAACAAAATACAGAGGTAATTGGCATGATCCACCTCACTCGTAGAGTACACAAAAATGTCATCTATGAACACAATTACAAATAGATTCAAAAACTTATGGAAAATTATATTTTTCAAATCCATGAATATCGCAGGGGCATTGGTTAACCCAAAAGACATAACTAGGAACTTATAGGGACCATACCGGGTTTGGAATGCATTCTTAGGGATATCCACCTCCCTAATCTTTAATTGATGATACCCAGATTGAAGATTAATTTTGGAGAAAAACTTAGCACCCTATAATTGATCAAACAAATCATCTATCCTTGGAAGAGGATACTTATTCTTTACCGTTATCTTGTTCAACTATTGGATATCAATGTACATCCGAAGGTAACCATCCTTCTTATGTATGAATAACACCAGTGTACCCCATTGGAACATGTTGGGATGAATGAAACCATTATCCAAAGTGTCCTTGAGTTGCTCTTTAAGCTTCTTCAACTCAGCTGTAGCCATTCTATATGGACAAATAGAAATTGGATGAGTGTCCAGAATAGGATCTTTCCCAAACTCAATCTCCCTATTAGGAGGAACACCAGGAAGGGCGTCAAGAAAGACCTTATGAAATTCATTCACCACTGGAACGAAATGCAAAGAAAGACCTTTCGAGTTAAAATCTTTAACCCAGACTAGATGATAGAGACACCCCTTGGAGATTAATCTCTGAGCTCTAAGATATGATATAAAATTCCCCTTCAGAGCTAGGGAACCACCCTCTTACTTAATAACTTGCTTATTAGGGAAATTAAAAACAACCTTATGGATTTGACAATCTAAAGGTGCATCACACGAGAGCAAACAATCCATCCCCAATATGATATCAAAATCAACTATTTCTAATTCAAACAGATTCACCAAAGTCTCTTTACTACCAATAGATACCACATATAGCCTATAGATTCCTTTAGCAACCACATAGTGACCTATCGAGGTGGTAATAGAAAAATGGTTTGAAATAACCTTAGGACCAAAACCAAAATACATACCGACATATGGGGTCATATAAGAGAGTGGGCCTCAGATTAAGTAAATAATACACATCATAGGAAAAGAGTTATAATGTACCAGTCACGATATCAGGCAATGTTTTAGACTTTTGTCGGGTAGTGAGTGCATATAGATGGTTTTGACTAGTTCCAGAACTAGATGATGCACCCTTTGGTGTCAGAGCTGAAGATTATACAACTGGAACCTTGTTAGCCTCTGAAGCAACCTTACCAATAGGATAGTTTGTAAGCATATGTCCTATTTGACCATATTTGAAGCACTTGCCCTTCCCGTCATCACAAAAACTATGATGTAAACGGCCATAAAACCTATAAAAAGGACATGATAGAGTAGACTAAGCCCCACTATCCTGAGATTGGACCCCCTGTGCCCTAAAGTTATTACCTCCCTGCTGACGCCTATCACCCGATGGCTTTGGGTAGGGAGCACTAACTGTGGAGAAAGAACTGAAACTCCCCCACTTCTTCTTTTGTCACTTATCACCATCTCTACCACTTTGTTGTTGGTTACCATCCTACTCTAAGAACTAAATTTCTTACCCTGCTTTTCCCCTATCTCAGCCTATTTTGTTTTTCCTCCATCGTTTGTTGCATATAAATAACAAACCTAGAAATATCCATGTCCTTGACCAGCAAGGAAGCCTTACTTTCAAGGATCAACTAACACGACAGTCCAGAAGCAAACTTTCTCATTCGAGCCCTCATATCAGACCCCATCTTTAGAGAATACTAAGAAAACTCGTAAAACTTCAAGACATACTCCATGATCATCATTTTTTTCTATTTTAGATTAACAAATTCCTTTGCTTTTGCTTCTCTCAACTCCTGAGGAAAGAAGAGGTCCAAAAATGCATTAGAGAATTCCCCATAGAGATGACTCACCAACATCACCCCTCATCCAATCTCATTCCTCATACCATTGGTATGCCATATCCTTCAGCTACTCCTTCCATATTTGTGGCATGCATAACCCTAAAAACTTTTCCATCTCATCCAGAAAACCCTAAGGATCCTCCTCCACCTTAACACCAGTAAAAGTCAAAGTGCTCATCCTTATGAACTGGCCAACCATTGTGGCCTCAAAAGATAGAGTAGCAGCTGTACCATGCTCAGCCTGATAATCTACGAACTAAGAAATCATATGAATCAATTGACGAAACTCAGCATTCATCATATCATCCTGAGGTGGAATAGAAGGAATCAATGGAACTCTAGGATAATCAGGAACTAGACCCCCCTCGACCAAGTATGGATCCCATAAGCAGAGCTTGTTCCAACAACATTGTTCTCATTTTGGATAGAGGAGTTTTTGTGGGTATTAGATAGCCAAGGCATAATTCGAAAAAAAATGAACAAAAAAGAATTAGATAAGAGTTTAGGAACGTAGACTCTACAGCTAGAAATCAAAACACAAGTAAGAAAAATATTTCAAAATATCTTGTAGCCTCTCCCTTATAAGTATGGCGCGCTACACACCCTTAAAAGAGACTTTACTTAACATAGCTTTGTGGACTCCCAATTGACCATGAACCTAGGGATTTGATACCAATCTAACATAACTCAAACCAGGGGCGAATCATGTCGGGTGACACAAGCCCAACCGATACCGGAGACCACCCCTAATACCCAACCATAACCGCCCTACAAGCCATATCAGAGGAAATTTGAATAAATATAACATAAAAAATAAAATAATCATAAATCAAATATAGTCCAATAGTGTCAGCCCTAATACTAATGCCAAAGTTGCCACCCATAATGATACCGCCCATACCAAACCCATAGTAGTCCCACAAAGCCTCTATCCAAAAGTAAAACAATATCCAATCGGTACATGCCCCTGACCATAGAAAAAGCCAAAGTATATGAAATAACCAAAGTGTGTAAAGAAATCCATGATATGAAATGGAGCCTTTCGGAGTATGGAAGCTCACCATTTTAATCCAACACAAGGTGATCCCGAATTCGATCACTAAGCAGGAAGAGTATGGTAAATTCTTGCATCACATGGGGATACAACACTTAAAGATGGGTTAGCTGGTGAAAGCGAGCATACACTCATGATAAAGATAAAATAATGACAACCTTTAAAACTAAGTAAACAACCATATGCATACACATTCATATAGATATATATAATCTATACTAGGAAAGGGAATCGAGTTTAGCATTTCTTTAAAACCATGAACCTGGGTATGTGTAGCTAAACCATCCTAGAACCACCCACGGGCTGCATTGGTCCAGTATTACCCCCTGAACGGGCCCTGATGTGTGTGCCCACACAAACTAGAGATATCATAGGGGAAGGGGATTCTCGTGTACCTATCGCCCTCCATTATATATATATATATATATATATATATATATATATATATATATATTACTTAGAGGATTTATATATACCCAACAATTATATGGTCGCTATGACCAATCCTTATGTCGGCAAATATGAGTATCTGGTGTCCGTTAATTAGACTCACATCTTCACGGTTAATAATCAAAACACACCATTATTGCCTAATTAAAACCATTAACACACAACCAAATCACCAATTTCATTTATTATTAACCAAGTTTATATGAATTGGTGACATCATACAGACTATATCTTGAAAGCAATGTCCTAAGTCAACCTTTTAAGGGATTCCCTTGTACCCATGCATTACATTATTAAGTTTACTTGGGGGATTCCCATGTACCCCATAAGGTTATTATTATAGTTCACTTGGGACACTCCCATGTACCCACAAGGTTTTAAATCAAAGTCATGTCCACCAAAGCCTTACCATTTAACCATTAAACCCATTTAACCAATTAGATTCCATTACCATAATATACTATGCAAAGTTTTCATTGAAAGTCCAACTATGTAATAAATCATTCTCATAGACATTTTAATAAACATGTTAAGGGAATATAGTTTCAAAACCAAAACCAAGTTCCAATTAACCACATGTTAAACTCACCATTATAACATGAAAACCATAAGTAAAAGATATAGGAAAACCATAACCAACCATTTATAATCAAAACCCCAACATATATTCCAAAATCCAAACATGATCACAATTTATGCCAAGAAAACTATTCATTAAAAATTCCTTTAGTTGGAACTAAAAATGAGGGAGGAGTAACATGCCTTAGATTACAAAGAAAATGGATAAAAAGTACCTTTTACAGCCTTAATTAACCACCTTGAAGGAAACCCTAGCCTTTGATTAACCCAAGAACTTAGGAGAGTTTAGAGAGAGTTTTTGAGTGTTTAAGATTAGAATTATAGGTTAAATGAAGTCCCAATAGTGTTTTTTATCGTGTGGTCTTAAGATGTTAAGAGGGGAAATGTCCAAAATACCCCTAACATAACTATATAAATTTCTCATAGGAGGGTGCGACTCCATACCACCTAAATCATACCCTACCATATGAGTGGTACCCATAACTTGTACCCTAGGCCTCACCTTGGACCGTAACACTTTCTAATATATGACCACCAAGGCTTACTCGTATCCAACCATACAATAAGTACCCTCAGAACCATACCCAAGACAAAGTTATCTAGGCTAGACATAGGACACCATACGGTTTAGCATCATACCTCGCGTACCCTAACATACAACTAGAATGATATCCATTCATACCTTTGATAGAAACCAACTAAACCATACTATCATCATACGACCAAGACCCCCCTAAATTATACCCTATCATACAAATAGTACCCTCAAGTCGTATGATGTCAAGAAGCTCAAAATGTAGGGAATTTCCAAATAACTTAACCTAGGGTATTTTAGCTAGCCTACATGATTGCCTTCGTTCCACAAAGGCTATATTTTTCCTATATTTTCCTATTATATGAATGAAATCCCTACAAAAGGGAAGTATTTTCTTATTCAGATTTAGTTAACTTACGTAAACCCTTCCCTTTTTCCTAAGAACAAAATTCAATCTTTATTCACCAAGAATTCAAGGATTAAAGTTCTAATTTTAAGTTTTCTTCAAGGATTCATCCAATTAAGGTATGTGTGGTATTCATCAATGAGTTTCTTCCACCCATTGAGCCAAAAAAATACTCTTTTTGATTAAATTATGAAGTTTTCCTCACTTTTATGAAATCATCTGCGTTAAATATGAACTTAATCCTTGATTTTCTTAGTAAATTGAATTCAAGCCATGTCATGATGTATTTCCATGTGAATTAGGTTATTTTATGTTTTGAGTTTTAATTTCCTATGTTGTATTCAATGGATTTATGTTAAATCATCAAGTTATGAATTAAACTATGTAAAATTGTTATCCTCCTTAGTTTAACACATCTCCATGTTCAAATTAATGTATCTCTCTTATGTATTGAAATGTCTTATGTTTTGGGTCTCTAACTATAACTTTATATCACTATTTTAAGAGTTGTTATCATATTTATCTAATCATTCAGTACTAGAGGGTTATGAACACCCAATACCTATGTATTTTCTCATGTTTTAGACTTTTCAAGTAATTAGTCAGCCAATTCATGATTTTTTTGTCATTCTCTATTTGTTATGATTATATTGAGCACTATCGATTGAGATGTTCAGTTGAACATAGTTAGAACTAGTTTTAGTTCAGTTAGGAGAAGAATTTAGCACCTAATAATCCCAGGGATGGAGGATCACCTACCAATAAAGGATATGACTTTAATAGAAATCCCTAAGTTCTAAAACTACATAGCTATCATAGGTTTTGAAAGGTATTCCTACCAGTTGATGGTTGACACTCTTTTACGACTACCTACTAGTAGAGGGTGACACCCAACTCCTCTAGGAAATCAGATTAGTGGATCCACATAACCATGTGTTGGTACCCGTTGTAAGGTACTAATACCCTTCTAGCTGGTTTATAGGTTGGACCCCAATTAGCTCAAATTAGGGTATGTTGATTACTTAATAGCTCCTATAGTTTCAATCAGTACTCAGTCTAATCAATTCGAGTTTGCTAGACCAAGAAATTAGATTTTCAGTTATTCAGTCACTCAATTTTGTAGATTATTTCAGTTAATGCTTTGCTTGGTCTTGCATTCTCAGTTTTTTATATTCATACATCTATGCTCATTTCCATATGTATTTTTAGATAGTACTTAACTCATGTACCAGTACATTCAAAGTACTGATCGCATTCTTTTATTTTACATTATGTTGTCTTATAACATAGGTTCGAAGGCTCATTTCCCCGACCATCCTTAGACAGTTTAGCATTTTCCAGCATCAATAGTAGTGTGTCCTCATCCATTGAGAACATAATATATTCTTATAGTTATTTTAGTATTTCTTTATGTTCAATTAGTTGAAGTTAGTTAGGGGTTCGTCCTATCAACGCCTTATGATTTTAGAGGCTTTTAGACATATAGTCAGTTAGTTTTCAATCGATTCAGTTATTTCAGACATGTTAAATTATATTTCAGTATCAGATTATACCAATATTTTATTAGATTATTTTAGTCATATGTATTTTATAATTACTTTATTTGGTGCTCACAATAAGTACCTAGTCATGGGTTAGCTCAGGGTCACTTATGGACTTAAGAACTGTGTCCTAACTTGGGGTAGACTCAAGTAATGACAAACTTGGTATTAAAGCCTAAGGTTTTAAGTGTCTTAGGGTGTCGGAAAGCCATGTTGATTAGAGTCTTGTGCAAAGGTGTGTGTGATGCTTATGGACATAAGGCTATGAGATATTTTTAGAAAAGTTTCCATTCTTTTAGTATTTATGTTGAGTGAAAAAGCATGATCTCTATTAAATTCCCTTTTTCAAACTCATCTTTCATTCTATTTATAGACAATGCCTCCTAGAAGACATAATAGAGGAAGGAACGAGGATCATCCCACACCCCACCTATTTAGAAAGATCCCCTAAATGATTATGTTTCCCATGCTGAGTTCATGACCTCTTTCATTGCTTTGGCTAATCATATAACTACTTCAAAAAACCAATAGGTTATTACTCCATCTAATCCAGTGATGAATACAACTGCATCTAGGATATGAGACTTTACCTGGATGAATCCCTCTTTATTTTCTTGATCTAAGTCCAAGAAGGATCCATAGCAGTTTCTAGATGGGGTGCAAAAAGTGATAGGTATCATGGGTTTGACTTATAATGAGAGTGCAGACATAGTTATGCATCAGTTACAGGAAGTATCTCACACCTATTTCAAGTAGTAGAAGGAGGACAGGGGTGTTAATATACAGGACCTATATAGTGGGAAGAGTTTTCCACAACTTTCTTAGAAAGGTTCTTTCCACTAGAGTTGAGGGAACCTAAGGTTCAGAAGTTTATAAATTTAAAGCAGGGTCGCATGAGTACGAAGGAGTACACACTCAAGTTCACTAAGTTGGCGAGGTATGCTCCAACTATGATGGATGACTCTAGGTCCAGGATGAGTAAGTTTGTGTCTAGTGTATCTGATAGTGTAGCAAGGAGTGTAGGACTTCTATGTTGATTAAGGAGGTGGACCTTTCTAAGCTGATGGTTTATGCTCAGTTGATTAAGAAGGAGAAACTTAAAAAGAAGGAAAGAGAGAATAAAATGAATAGAACAAGTACCTTTAACTTTTTTTAGCCAAGGTCAGAAGGAGATAATCATTCTTAATTTCTCCAAATATTCTCAACTCCAGCTCAATCCTTAGCCAATGAACCAATGCCTAAGTACAGGGAAGACAGTTGAGATAGAGCGCTAAGCTTTAAGTCCTAGGGTAGTATGAATATTGGTCATACCAATCCACTCTGTAGAAAGTTTGGTAAGAATCATCAGGGTGAGTGTATAGAAGGTAGTGATATGAGTTTTTGGTATGGCAGGCCAGGCTACAAAATAAGGGATTTCCTAGTAGTTGGCTCAAAGGTTATGGAGGTTCGCCTTTCATCATCTCTAGCAGGTCACCCAACTCAGCAAGGTGTAATTTCTAGTGCCACTAATAGAAAATGCCATAATAGAATGTACTCCCTTATACACTACATGATCATGAAAGTGCCTTTGGTGTGGTTACGAGCACGTTACGAGTTGTTCATATTCATGTGTATGCATTGTTATACCTCGGAGCTTCACTTTCCTTTGTGACTCCTTATATAGATGTACACTTCGGTGTTAGTCCTAAATATTAGTAAAGCCTTTTTTAGTGTCTACCCTAGTGGGTAAGTCTATTGTAGCCAGACGGGTATATAGAAATTTCTCGGTCACAGTGTTCTAAAAAGTTACTTCAGTTAACCTTGTAGAGTTAGAGATGATGGATTTTGATGTCATTGTCAGCATGGATTGGATCTACTTATGTTATGCCTCAGTTAACTATAGGAATAGAATTTTTTAGTTCCAGTTTCCTAATGAACCAGTTATTAAATGAAGGGTTAATACATCAGTTCTTAAGAGTAGGTTTGATTCCTATCTTAATACAAGAAAGATGATATCCAAGGGGAGTATTTACCATCTCATCCGAGTTGAGGACTCAAATTCTGAAATCCTAAGTCTTGATTTAGTTTTAGTAGTAAGAGAATTTCTAGATGTGTTTCCTAAAGATCTTTCTTAGGTTTCTTTCAAAAGAGAAATTGATTTCGGAATAGATAACCTTCTAATTACCTAGCCTATCTCTATTCCACCATACAGAATAGATCTAGCTGAGCTTAAGGAATTAAAGGAACAATTAAAATATCTCTTAAATAAGGGTTTCATCAGGCCCAGTGTTCCCCATGAGGTGCTTCAGTTATGTTCGTGTGCAAGAAAGATGGTTCCCTCAGAATGTGCATCAACTACCGTTAGTTGAACAAAGTCTCAACAAAGAATAAGTACCCTCTCCCTAGAATTGATGACTTATTTGAACAACTTCAGGGTTTAAGTGATTTATCTAAGATAGACCTCAAATTCAGCTATCATTAGCTTAGAGTTAGAGAATATAACATTTTGAAGACAACCTTCAGAACTCGGTATGGTCACTTTAAATTTCTAGTTATGTCTTTTGGACTGACAAATTCTCCTACAGCTTTAATGGACATGATGAATAGGATGTTAAAGCAGTACTTTGACATATTCGTCATAGTCTTCATTGATGACATCCTAGTTTATTCTCATAGTGAGAGTGATCATGCAGACCATTTGAGGGTTATATTGCAGACCCTTAAGGACCAGCAGTTATTTGCTAAGTTTAACAAATGTGAATTTTTGTTGAGATCAGTAGCTTTTCTTGGTCACATAGTTTTCGATAATGGCATTTGAGATGATCCTCAAAAGACTAAAGCAGTGAGAAACTGGCCTAGACCCATCTCTCTATTAGACATCAGGAGTTTCTTGGGTTTAGCAGGCTATTAAAGATGGTTTGTTGAAAGGTTTTCTTCTATTGCTTCTCCCATGTCTATACTAACCCAAAAGAAAGTCAAATTTCAGTGGTCAGATTCCTGTGAAAAGAGTTTTCAGGAGTTAAAGACTCGACTCACTTCTGCTCTAGTCTTAACTTTTCAAGATGGCACAGATGGGTTTGTAGTGTATTGTGATGCTTCTAGAGTTAGTCTTGGTTATGTATTAATGTACAGAGGTAAGGTCATAGACTATGCCTTTAGACAGCTTAAACTCTATGAAAAGAATTATCTAATCTATGATCTTGATTTTACAACTATTGTCTTTTCCTTAAATATTTTAATGCATTACCTTTATGGGGTGCATGTTGATGTGTTCACGGATTACAAGAGCTTACAGTATGAGTTCACGCAAAAAGATCTAAACCTTCATCAGAGAAAGTGGCTTGAATTATTAAAATACTATGATATAAGTATGGTGTATCATCCGATAAAGGATAATGTAGTGGCGGATGCCCTTAGTAGATATTCAATGGGTATCATTGTGCATGCTCAGAATAAGGAGTTAGTCCATGAAGTTCATTAGCTTGACAGGTTAGGAGTTTCATTGGTTGAATCAGCTGAAGGTAGTATATGGGTTCAAAATAGTTCAAGATCTTTATTGGTTGCCTAAGTAAAGGAAAATCAAGCTAGGGAGCCTAGTTTGGTCAAGTTGAAGTAGGTAGTTTAGGATCAAAAAGTGGGTGTTTTCTCCCAAGGGGGAGATAGTGTGCTTCATTGTCAAGGAAGACAATGTGTTCCATATGTTGATGATCTGAAACATTAAATATTAGTTGAGGTGCATAGTGCACGGTATTCTATTCACCCAGGGGCCAATAAGATGTACTGTGATTTGCGAGAAATCTATTGGTGGAGTGGTATAAAAAAAGGATATTATAGAGTTTGTGGCTAAATGTTTAAATTATCAGTAGGTTAAGGTTGAGTACGAAAGACCTAGTTGTACACTTTAGGAGATTAGCATCCCCGCATGGAAGTGGGAGGTGGTGAACATAAATTTTATGATAGGATTGCCTCATATGTGTCATCAGCCTAATTTGATATGGGTCAATATAGATAGAATGACCAAATCAGCCCATTTCTTACTAGTTCATACTTTGTATTCAACTAAGGATTATGCTAGAATTTATCTCAAGGAGTTGCTTAAGTTGCATGATGTAACTATCATTTTAGATAGAGGTACTTAGTTTACCTCTAACTTTTGAAAGGCTTTTCAGAAGGGTCTTGGTGCCCAAGTTCATCTTAATATATCTTTTCATCCTCAGATTGATGGTTAGGAAGAGAGGACCATTCAAACTCTACAAAAAAATGTTAAGGGCTTGTGTTATTTACTTTAAGGGTAGTTGGGATGACCACTTACCTTTGATTAAGTTTTCCTATAACAACAGCTATCACGCCAGTATTCAGCTATCTCCATGGGAGACTCTTTATAGGAGGAGATGTAGATCTCCAAATGGTTGGTTTAAATCTAGAAAGGTTGCTTTGGTAGGGCCAGATTCAGTATTTGAGGCAATGAGAAAAATTTAGTTAATCCACAAAAGGCTGAAGACAGCCCAAAGTCATTAGAAATCTTATGAATATATGAGGAGAAGGGATCTTGAGTTTGATGTTGGTGACTTAGTTTATTTGAAAATTTTACCTATGAAAAGGGTGAAGAGATATGGAAAGAAGGAGAAGCTTAGTCCTTATTATGTTGAACCATATAGAACCTTGAGTCATTTTGGGAAGATAACTTATAAGTTAGAGTTGTTTGCAGATTAGACATAAGTGAATCTGGTGTTCCATGTCTCTATGCTAAGGAAGTGTATTAGTGATTCATCTTTTATTTTTCATTTAGAAAGACTGGATGTGAAAGATGGTCTCTCATACGAAGAAGTTCTAATTGAGATCCTTGACCGTTAAATTCGAAGGTTGAGGAATAAAGAAATTCCCTTAGTTAAGGTTCTATGGAAATATCAATTTGTTGAGGGAGATACTTGGGAAGCAGAAGCAAATATGCACGCCAAATATCCTCATCTCTTCTCTACAGATCCAGATTAAGTTCGAGGTAATGCTTTCTCTTAAATTTACTCTCGCTCTCTATTTCTATTATGTAAAACTATCTTTTTGTCATTTTATGTATTCACAAATTTAGTTCAGTCTATGTATCATGTTTCAAACTCAGCTATTTAATCATGATTCAGCGCATAATTATCCAGTACACAATCTCAGCTTTCCCAGTATCTCAGCTTGACTAGTTTAATTCGAGGATGAATGATCTAAAGGTGGCAGATATTGTAATACTCGTAAGCTTTTAGGCTCATTTCAACTCTTATTTACATTTTTAAGGGGTCCATGCATAATTTTTATACTAAGTGTAGGGAACTTAGTCATTTTCAAGACCCTAAGATTTAAAGGAATTTATTTTTTGCCTTCCCAAATCTGAAACTTTGATTTTTGAGTTAAAACATGTCTAGGGGTGTTAAAGAGGTATCCCAAAAGAGTTTCAGAATTTTCAAAAGAGGTTAGGGGTATTTTTGGACCTCAAAGGCAGAATGCCTCTATGATAGGGGCATGTCACGAAGGAAAAGCTCTGCGATGAGCTTTGTGATAGGAAGGCAAGACCTCTACAATAGGGTCTGTGTCATGGAGGCAAGATTTACCCATTCTTATTCAGTTAACTTACGTAAATCCTTCCCTTTTTTCCCCAAGAACAAAATTCCAGATTTCTTCGCCAAGAATTCAAGGATTCAAGTTCCAATTCCAAGCTTTCTTCAAGGATTCATCCAATTGAGGTATGTGGGGTATTTATCAATGGGTTCCTTCCATACAATGAGCCCGAAAATTGCCTTTTTGATTAAAGTATGAAATTTTCCTCACTTTTATAAAATCATCCATGTTAAATACGAACTTTATCATTAATTTTCTTAGTAATTTGAATTCTAGCCATGTCACCATGTATTTCCATGTGAATTAGGTTATTTCATGTCCTAAGTTTTAATAACCCTTGTTATATTCAATTAATTTTATGTTAAATCATCAAATTATGAATTAAACCATGTAAAATTGTTATCCTTTTAAGTTTGACACATCCTGATATTCAAATTCATGTATCACACTCATTTATTGAAATGTCTCACATTTTGGGTCTCTAACTGTGACTGTATATCACTGTTTTAAGAGTTGTTATCATATTTTTGTAATCATTGAGTGCTGGAGGGTTATGAACCCTCGATACCTATGTGTTTGCTCAAATTTTAAATTTTTTAGGTAATGAGTCAGCCAATTCATGATTTTCTTATCATACTTAATTTTTTATAATCATGTTGTTACTATCAGTTGAGATGTTTAGTTGACCATTGTAAGAAACAGTGTCAGTTTAGTTGGGAGTAGGATTTAGCATCGAGTGAACCTAGGGATAGAGGCTTACCTGCTAGTAGAGGGTGTTACTTTAGTAGTAGTCCCTGAGTTCTAGAACTACATAACCAGTGTAGGTTTTGAGAGGTCTTCCTCCCAGTTAAGGGTTGACACTCTCTTAGGGGCACCTGCCAGTAGAGGGTTACACCCTAGTCCTCACATCAAATTAGTTGATCTACACAGCCATGTGTTAGTACTCGTGGCAAGGTACTGACACCCTTTAAACTGGGGTTACAAGTTGGACCTCGATTTGCTAAGTCAATGCTCTCACATTTTTAGTCAATGCTCAGTCTATATCAGTTCAGGTTTGCTTGACCAAGAAATTAGATTTTTAGTTATTCAGTCAGTCAGTTTACAGATTATTTAAGTTTATGTTTTACTTGGTCTTGCATTCTTAGTTTTCATGTCCATGCATCTATGCTTAGTTCCATATGTATTTTTAGATAGTCCTTACCTCACGTACCAATACATTCAAAGTACTGATTACATACTTTTCTTTTGTGTTATGTTATCTTATATCATAGGTTCGAAGGCTCAGTTCCCTGACCATCCTTAGACAGTTCAACATTCCCTAGCATCAATAGTGGTAACTCCTCATCCATCGAGGACATAACATATTCTTACAGTTATTTTAGCATTTCTTTATGTTCAGTTAGTCGGAGTTAGTTGGGAGTTTGTCCCATCAACTCCTTATGATTTTAGAGGCTTTCAAACAGACAGATAGTTAGTTTTCAATCTATTCAGTTATTTCAGACATGTTGAATTATATTTTAGTATTACATCATACCAATATTTTATCAGATTATCTTTCGCACATGTTATTTCATTATTAATTTATTTGGTGCTCCCAATAGGTACCACATTATGGGTTAGATTGGGATCACTTACGGCCTTAAGAATCATGTCACAACTAGGGGGTAGCCTCAGGTCTTAACATCAAAGTTGTCAAGTCTACAAGTTTAAGTCTTCAAATCCACCAAATTTGAAAGCTAAACTTCCAAAATCTCAAAATTTGCAAGTTGAAGTTATCAAAATTTCTAAGTCTTCAAATTAAAGCCTACTAGATTTTCAGGCCTTAAGGTGGAAAAAACTTGTCCCTTTAAACCTTAAGCTGGCCTCTCAGGTTTTATCCTTAAAAAGGATCTCAATATTTTCTTGTCTTAAGGTGGACAAGATTTGTCCCTTTGCACCTCAAGTTTGCCTCTCACGGGTTTATCCTTAAGAGGATATCAAGATTTCCATGTCTTAAGGTGGATAATATTTTTCCTTTACACCTTAATCTATCCTCTCAAGGTTTTATCCTTAAAATGATCTCAAAATTTCCATGCCTTAATCTGGATAAGACTTGTCCCTTCGTACCTTAAGTTGGCCTCTCATGAATTTATCCTTAAAAGGATCTTAAAATTTTTATGCTTTAAGGTGGACAAGAACTTTCCCTTTTCACCTTAAGTTGACCTTTCACAAGCCTATCCTTAAAAGCATCTAAAAATTTTTACACCTTAAGGTGGACAAGATCTATTTCTTTGCACTTTAAGCTTGTCTTATCACGGATTTATCTTTGAAAGGATCTCAAAATTTTCATTTTTTAAGGTGGACAATATTTGCACCTTATACTGGCCCTTTGATGGATTTTTTATGTAAAGTTGTTGAAACTTGATGACAAATTGGTCTATCTTAAGTTGTACAAAGGCAAAGTTAAACTTTCACAACTTAAGTCGATTATTGCATAAATGCCAAACTTGAAGCCAAATTGATCAGTCTTAAGGAGTGCGAAGGCAAAGTTAAACTTTCATACCTAAGTTGATTGTTTCATAGTCACCAAACATGAAGCCAAATTGGTCGGTCTTAAGGTAGGCGAGGGTAAAGTTAAAATTTTCACCTTAAGATGATTGTTGCATAGTCACCAAGCTTAAAGCCAAATTGGTCGGTCTTAAGCTATACTGAGGCATAGTTAAACTCTCCCACCACAAGTCGATTATTGCATAGTCACCAAATTGAAGTTAAATTAGTTGATCTTATGGTGTACAGAGATGAAGTTAAAGTTTCCAAACTTAAGTCGATTATTGCATAGTCACCAAACTTGAAGTCAAATTGGTCGGTCTTAAAGTGTATGGAAGTGAAGTTAAACTCTCCCACCTTAAGTTGATTGTTGCATAGTCACCAAACTTGAAGTCAACTTGGTAAATCTTAAGGATTATGGAGGAAAAGTTAAAGTCTCACACCTTAAGTAAATTATTGCATATTACAACCTATTTCAATTATGCAAAAAAAAAAAAAAAGACAACTTAAAAATAACACAAACAGAAGAGAGATTGTTACCTCTCAGGGCATTTTGAGCTCAAAATCCATACATCACCAACTTGGATAGGCTTGATATAAGATATTTGGGTGATAATGAAGCCCTTTGAAGTCTAGTTTCTATCAATCAAAATCCTTTTTGATGATGACCGTCTGTCATTAAGATATAAATTATTTAATGAGAAAGCACAAATCTAAAATTCTCTACGGATAGAATTCAATGTCTATTTCAAAAATTATCTAGAATGATAAGAGAGGTTTTGAGTTCTAAATTTTTTTATTTGTTATATCTGTATATTTCTGGTATCTATAGAATTAAGCGAATCATGATTTTGATACTTCCACATTGAGATACAATTTTTTTGTTTTCATCGCACAAATCTAAAATTGTTGGTATATCATAACCCAAAGTTGATTTTGGAATAACATCTGAAAAGATACAAAAAGTGTTAAGTTATAAATTTTATGTATGTAATAGATTATCGTATCTAGTTTTAGAAGAATAAAGTGGCCAGTGATTTCGTCATTCCTGCTTCAAGTTATGAAAGTTTTTGTAAAGATGCTCAGATCTAAAATTTTCAGCATGATAATATTCAAGGCTAAATTCAAAATAGTTTCTAGAATTATATTAAAGGATTTTAAGTATGAATTTTGGATATGTTGTAGATTTCAAAGTCTATTTTTACAAAATCAAATTGTCCATGATTTTGACATTCCTATAATTTTATATGAATTTTTTATCACTAATATGTTGGGCTAGAAAAATGTGACAAAAATAAAAAAGAAGAAAATAATTGCTTAGCATTATGTTTCCTTGATGTGGATCAGCGCTCTAATAGATTAAAAAAATAACTGACATCATGTCCCTATTTATATACAGATAATGAGGATTGTACATTCCTAAATTGAGGTTACTTTAGTGTTATAATTCTAGAAGAAAAGGGTGATTGGTCCTAGTTCAACCAGAAGAAGTCTCAATATGGTAATTATTGCAAAGTTTTAATCAATGTGGGACTGCAATAAATGGACTCCTGAAAGTTTGCTAAGTTTGCGAAGGTAGCTGGAAAGTTCATATTGGAGTAGGATTCACTTGGACGCACAAATTCCCTCCAATCAAATGAATACAATCTTTTAAGAATTCACAAAATAATTTTAATGATAATTATTATAATTATTATCATTATTATAGTACTTGATATTAATATCATTAGGTAATATTCCTATTTTTGGACGATTCAATTACGCATATGAATTATTATTGAGCTCAGTTAAATCACCAAGTTGATACTTCAAGTCTGGTGTATGAAGATCTAAATTCTTTAACAAGTCTTGAAATAAGAGAATTTGTGATCATATAAAATTTAAATATATTAGTATGAATAAATATTGTGGATTATAATTCAATTATTATTTAAATCTAAATAAATATGAATTTAATTAAAGCCCAATTTTTATTGGACTAGTTCATTGATTTGGGCTACAAATGATGAGCCCAGACAAGGCATGCCAAGTCAAGTGAAGAAGTTAATAGGATCATGCCACATTTTAAAATAATGCAGCATGCCTGGTGAAATCAAATGTCTAATCAAATATCGACATGTCACTTAAATTTGATTAACCAAAAGAAGCTCATCTTCATCATGACTCTTTCCTTGCTACAACTATAAATAAGGGTCTCATAATTCAGAAAAAGGGACCAACAACTCTAACAAGAAGCAAGAGAGTGCTCGTGGATCAAACACACCAAATTTCTCTACCGACTATAAATCAATCATTCAAGTTCATCAAGATTCAAGGTCAACACCACAAGATTCAAAAACAAGCTTAAAGTTCTTTAATTCAAGTATAAGACAAGATCAAATCCATCAAATTCACAAATAAAGTTTAAATTTAAGATCAGGCTTGAAACCCTTGAATTTATATTTGAAAAGGCAAATTAGAGTTTCATAGAGATTGTAACACTCACATATTGAAATCAATAAAATAATTAGTGCAATATTATTTTATCTCGATTATTATTTTTTGACTCGAATTTTTTTGTCTACGAGTACAAAGAGAACAAAATTTAAAGAGAAAAAAAAACCCTTAAAAGAGGTTGGCAAAGCAATCTAAGTCAAATAGGTTTTTGTGTTTCCTGTAAAACCTATGTATAGAGTTATCTTTGTAGAAGCAGTTTTAGGAACAAGTCCCTTCAAAAGAGTCTTGAAAGGCTGGCATCTCTTTGGAGTTTTATTAAAGATTCTATTGGTTGTTGCTAAGTGTAACTTTTTTTGGGTATGGAGTTATCCCAACAAATTTTTTAAAATTTATAATTAGAAGTAGAGTGCTTTTAGGTTTAGAAGAATACTTTTGTACTTTAACATTCAAGTTAAGGTCTCTATTCTACGGTTGGAGTTTTTAACTTTGTGTGGCATAATTTTAGTAAATATTACTTTAAACTTTTGAAGTTTATGCTTTTAATGTAGTGTTTATGTATATATGTGTGTGTGTGTTTTTGTGTGTGTGTGTGTGCGTGTGTGTGTATGTATGTATGTATGTATGCATGCATGCATGTGTGTGTACAGAATTTAATTTTAAATAAATTAATGAATATAATATTCTTTTTAATTACTTGTTTTGTAATCTAAATATTTATTTTTAGTAAAAATGGATTAGCCATTATAATTATTTTTTATATATTTTTTTTTAAAAAGATAAGTAACATTAAAGAAAATAAAAGGACAAAATATAGAAGAAAACAAAAGTGAACAAAAAAGAGAAATGAATAATGAAAAGGTATTAGAGCATATGAATTGAGAAATGAAGTAGGCGCCATATTTATAAATTGAAAAAGTAAAGTAGGTAGCATATTTATAGGACAAATTGAACTTCAAAGGAAAAGCCAGGGGGAGGGGGGCAACGATTAGTAATCCTTTTCTTGGTGAATAGGGATTAGGTAAAGCGCAGTGTAATAGTTTACATATTCCCAGATTGTCAATCTGGATTAATAGAAAAATTAGATGGTTCTGATTTAGTGGAGTACAATTAGTGCGTCTAATGCATCTTTCAAATGTAGTTCCTAACTTGTATGACCATAGTGCCTGACTAGAATACACTAGAGGAACTGCCAAATCTTTGCTTGATCAAAAACTATAGAGGCCACTCCAAGTTTATCCAGTGGATCTGCCACAATATTTTACTCCCTATAGCTATGAAGCACCACTGTACATCCCAGTCTTCTTAACCTGGACCTGTAATCATCAATATTACTATTATAGAGTTGGTTTCCTTCTTTAAGCCTTTTAATAACTTCCATGGAATCAGTGTTTACCTTCACAGGTAGATAATTATGATATTCAACTATTTTTAGACCCTCATGCAAGGCTAAAAACATTATTTGTTTATTGGTAGCGGTGAGGAAACTCTTAGCCCAATCATTCAATATCGAGTGTAGTCTCTGATAACCCCACCTATCCCTCCCCTCTCGGGGTTGCCCAGACAAGATCCAATGATATAAAGTTTAAAGGTACCTACTTGGGGAGGGGGAGTTTCATTTGATGTTAATGGAAGTGATTTGTATGAGGTTGGTTCTAGAGTTATTGAGGTGGTTGTACTCTATAGATTCTAAATTAGCCTAGGTAAAGGAGGCTTTTTGGGTCTTCTGATTAAAGACATTATTATTTCTATTCATCTAAATTGTCTAGAGACAAAAAAGGAAGAAGCTCAGACTAGAGAATAAGGTTATAAAGTCTAAGTTATGAATGGTTATCAAGTTGACCTTCCAATTGTAGGGGGGAGGGAACTTGAGAGACTTATGTTAGGAGGCTTCCTAACTTTCCCCAAGAGGTCTTCCCAGAGGTTTATGGAATTAGGGCATTGAAATAAGAAGTGGTTGGTGTTCTTAGAGGACATAATACAGCTCTGGCAATTAAGGGAGATATTGAGCCCCATCTTGGATAGGTTCAAGTTTGAGGGGAATCTATCATAGTGGAGGAGACATTGGAAAAATTTAACTTTTTTAGAGTGTGAAGTCTCCAAATCTAATTGAATATTTTCCATGGTTAGGAGGATCCCTTCTTATCGTATTAGCCCGATGTTGATAGGCAGTATTGCTAGAAAATAGATCATTTCCCTTAAGTCTCTGGAAGGGGGTATCCTTATGGATCTTGGTGTTAGAAAAGAAGGAGATAGATATATGTCACTTGATGTCTGCAGGGATATCAAAGGATAGGTTCTCATAGTTCCAAGAATTGTTGTTCCACACATCTAATAGTTTGGTGTTTTCCTAAGTATGGGTGAGAGGGCAATAAATGATGTCCCTCAAAGAAATGTTATTAGGAATCCATTTATCTATGTAGAAGCTAATATCATGGCCATTCCTAACACTCCAGGTACTAGCTTTCTTGCATGTTTTATAGCCCTTAAAGAAACTTCTCCATGTTTTGGATGCAGAATTAGTACATTCCATACCCATAGTGTTGTACTTAGCTCATAGAAATTTTACCAAAGGTTGGAGGTATTATTCATGAATCTCCAGGATGAGCTTATGAGCATGGAGTCATTTTTTGTACTCGCCTTTTGCATACCTAGTCCACCTTCCTTTTTTGGAGGGTTATTATGTTCCAAGATATTAGATGCATCCTTTTTTAATCATTGGTGGAACCCCAAATGAAATCTCTTTGGGTTATATCAACGAGTTTTTGAGTCTTTCTAGGATTTTTATGAATTGTATGATATAGTTTGGGATGCTACTGGAGAGGCTTTAACCAGAGTAGTTCTACCAGCCATGTTAAGAAATTTGGTTTTCCACCCCCAAAATTTAGCATTGAAATTATCCAATATGAACTGGAAGTCTCTAGTCTGGGATTTTCTATGGAAGATAGGGAAACCTAGGTATTTTCCAAAGCCTTCTCTGGCCTTGATGTTAAGCATTTGAGCCAGGAGGTTCCTATCTTCTCTAGAGCAATTTTAAGAAAAATGGACTTTAGACATAGAGGGGTTAACTCTCTTACCAAAGTGGTGGCTGAAGCTACTAAGAGTGTCCATGATGGTTTGTCAATTTTTAGTGTTAGCTCTAGAAAACAGAGCATGATCATCAACAAAGAAGAGGTATGAGATTTTGGTCCCCTAAGTATTGATTAAAATAGGATTTTAGTTAAGGAGGTCTACTTTATGATCAGTTCTCCTAGAGAGAAGTTTCATACACATAATAAAAATATAAGAACCCCTGGTAGGTTTAAAGGATTAAGTTTTCCTCTTATTTACCAGGATAGAAATGGTGGAAGTAGTAATGCAAGACATAATGAGATTGATCATTTTAGTAGAAAAGTTGAAGAAGTGAAGAGCTTGCCTAATGAATGACCATTCTATTCTGTCAAAGTCCTTTTCAAGATCAATTTTTAGGATCATGTTGGCCCTTATTACCTTTCATCTTAGAGAAGTATTTGATATATATCTAAACTATAATGGAATTATCTGAGGATAATCTATTGGTAAGAAAGCTGGATTGACTATGGCTAATAAGGGTAGCCAGATGAGGCTTAAGCCTATTGGCAAGAATTTTGGTAATTATTTTGTACTGTGTGTTGCAAAGACCAATAGGCCTAAAATTTCTCAGGATAAGAGAAATAGTGAATTTGGGTATTAGGAAAAGGTAGGAGGAGTTTACTTTTTCTCTATAATACTCTCAGAAAAAGTGTCTTTACAGGACTTGACTACAGAGGGACCTATGATATTCCAGTATTCTAATAAAAAAGTGATGGATACCAACTTAGAGTAGAATTTAATGATACTATCTCTAATCTCATCTTGACAGAAGATTCAGTTACCTAGATCATCCTTAAAAGAGTTAATCATATTTCTCCTTCTTCTATTGATGGTAGAAGTATGGAAAACCTAAGTGTTATTATGTTCTTCAGTAAGCCAGTTTATTCTAGATTTTAATCTGTAGAATTCATGCTCATACTTAAGGGTCTCACTATATTTCTTTGTAAGGTGTTGTTCTAGGTTCTAGATAAAGGAACTATAGGGGTAAGCATGATCTTTTTGTATCCCAACTAACCTGGCTAGAAGGTATTTTTTCTTATGAAAAATATTGCCAAAGGTATCTTTGTTCCAGGTAGAGATGCTGAACTCAAGACTCAAAGTAATTCTTCAAAAGCTCAGAAAGGGAACTGTAGAAGCACTACACAGTTTCCATTTTAACAGGTTTGAGGACAATGTTGTGATTCCAGCTAAGGTTTATAAGGAGGGGAGAGTGGTCTGAATGGGTTCTAGGCAGATGAGAGACATTAGCTTCAGGAAATGAATTAATCCAGGAATCATTGCATAAGTATCTTTCCAGCCTCTCAAAGATTAAGGAATTTTTGTTCCTAAATATTTTATAACACCAGGTTTAGCAGCTGCCCTTGAACCCAAGATCAATAAAGACACTTTTCTAGATGCAATCCCTGATGTGGGATGCTCTATTGTGGTTGATACAGATTTCTCCAAATTTATCAGAGGATTTAAGAATCTCATTGAAGTCCGCCCCCCCACCCACTATCCAAGCATTATTAGGAAAATTTTTTACGCAATCTAGAGTGGCTTGTTATTTCCATTTTTGCATTCAAGATTAATGGGGTTAGGGGTCCTAGGGAGGCCTAATTCGAAATTTCAGAAGGGTTGTCATCCATAGGTTCTGACCAAAGTTTTGTAGTCCCTAACTCATTCCTTCTATTGTAACGCCCCAAAAATAGGTCCCGAGACATCACACGGTGCTTAGGGTCACAAGTGACCCCAAGCTAACCCTTCTACTAGCAAACTCATAAGCAACTAAATAAAATACATAAATTTGTACAATATCAACAAAAGATAGCTCTTTTCTAAATCTAATCAATACAAAACTTAATTCACAGGATCATAACTCTGCTTTTTCAATGGAAACTAAAACTGAATACATTAACTCTACTAACTGTCTATGAAGCTTCTACTAATACTAATTATAGATAGAAAGGACGCGACCCCAACTATCACTAATCAATACATAAGAATAAAAAAGTAAAGAACAATAGTGAATCTAACTGAAGTCACCGAAATAGGAGGACTCATCATCTGCCAGCGGGAATCTGCAACTGTCTGATTTTGACTGCACATACTACAGCTTGTACCAACATTATAAGACAATGTAGCACATAGACATATATGTGGATCAGCACTTGGGAATGTACTGAGTATATGAGGTGTATGCATTTAAATAAAACAATATCAGTACTTTTTAATCAAATTATGCATGCAAATAGGAATTACTCACATGGCTTGGATAAGTCTAAAATGTAAAGCTCATAAATCATGTAGAATGAAGCATGTAACACAAATCTCATGATTCATTATACTTTGGCTTTAAAATCTGTACTCTTCTCTTATTCTCATTACTCATAGGCTGAAGAAAACTTTAAACAATACTTTCAACTCATGCATTGTCGCATGGGGAGTAAAACTTCTTTAATGCTCAAGAACTTATAACTCTTTTGAACTCAAACACTTGGAACTCGGAATCATATAACTTAGGTTTGAAAATCGATGATCAACTCATATTAGTTGAGAAAACTACTTCCTTCTTTGGAAAAAACTCAAAGCAGTTCATTCATTTTAGAAAGTATCTCATCCCAAAGCTTTAGGGAAAAATATTCTATCTCAATGGAAAATTCTTTAGTTTAGCGAGGTTCTCTTAACTGACATAAACCATGCGAGCTACATGGAGTCCAACGTCTTGTCCTCCTAAGAAAGAAACCTCACGTTAGGGAGAGGCATCATACTCTTGCGAAGGAGTATAACCTCAACTAAGGGATCACTTATCTCAGCCTTGGGCCCAATCATCTTTGGCTCAAGCCCAAAATCTCAAACCTATGGTGGCACATAGTTTTGGGATAAGAAACCTTAGTAACTTATCCAACTCGGTACTAAATACCACTCCCTTTAGTTTATCTCTCTCATCTCATGAAAATCCACTTGTAAAATAATCTTATGGCTCATAAGAACCCAACAATCAAATTTGTAATCTCATGTGGTAGAGTGAATTTGAAAACTCTATGACCATTAGGCCAAAACATTTCTCAATAATCTCAAAATACTCAAATCATGGGTGCTTACAGCACAATAGTTCATAAAATTGCAAGTCTGAAGTAGGGCTTGATGATCCATAATTCAATCTCAAGTTAAAACTCACCATAATGCATAATAGATAGCATATAGATTCATAATTCATGTAGAAATCTGGAAGTTACAGAAATTTGTCTCAAAATATCAACATACTCATATACTTCATTATTTCAAACATTGCAACTATTAACTTCTCAACGATTAAAATCATAGGGTATAAACCCAGCTTTAATTTCTCAATAAAACGTGTACAAATTATGCCATTAGACTCCCAATTCATGGGTAACATCAAAAGCTTGCAATCAATAACAATGGGTGAAAAAACTTAATTAAATTTCATGTAAAATCTCATAAATTACAGAAAATTGTAGTTTAAATAAGCCTTTGGGCACAAGGGTGAAAGGATTACCCTTGTTCAAAACCCCACATACCTTAGATTGATAAACTTGAATGAATAACTTGGTTGCGAGATGTTATTGGAACTCTTGAATGAGTATTCTTGGAATTCTTGCACTAAGAACTTGGAATCTTGACTTAAGTTGGAGAATTGATGGAGAAATCTTAAGCTTCTTGGAGCAGAAGTTTGATGAACTAGGGTTTTTGGTTGAGGGATTTTTGAGAAAGATGTTATATAATGCTTGTAATGACCTTAAATCAGGTGTTTGGACGATTTAAGTGGCTTGGAAAAAGTCCAAAATACCCTTTTTAACTTCTGAACAAAACTAAAAAATATAACTGGGAGCCCGATTTTATGGGCTACCGCAACAAAACTAAAAAATATAATTGGGAGCCCAATTTTATGGGCTACCGCGATGCGCTACTATCGCAGTGGCTTACTAGAAATTGACGAATAGGAAGATGAGGGTCACCGCGATGTGGAGCCATTGCGTTATCCCACTGGTTGGAACCTGAAACTTCTGTGCAATGCACCATAATCGTGCTAGGATACTAAAAACTAACAATTGGGATATTACTCCTCTCTGTGACGTGCTAAGGGTCTGAGTGATGGTGCTTTATGATAGGAACTTCAATTAGCCATAACTTCTTGTCCGGTTATTGGATTTGGGCGAATCTTATATCGTTGGAAAGATAATTCAATTTTCCATATGATAAAAATTCAAAATTAGGAGAATTCTATATGATTTAAACATTACTCACTTTGGAAGTCATTCCTCAATCTTATAGAGATGAAATTAGGCTTAAGGAAAGATCGGGGTATTACAATATCTCCCCCTTGGGAACATTCCTCCTCGAATGTGGCTAGCTAGGCTAAGAATACAGTGGAAAACTAAGGGTGCACAGCTGAAATAACTTGCTAAACTAATTCTACCTCATTCTAAAAATTTGAGTACTTCTATGAGTGCACGAACTTATAATAAGAATAACTATATAGTTGAATCTTTGATTGGAAAGGAGTTGAATGAAGAAAGACTATTACCTTTGACTGAACTTGTCTTTACTTATCGTAAGGACTTTATTCATGATGAGAGTTTAGAACTTGTTTGATGTGCTCATGGAGCGATCGTACTTATAGATTGTGAAGTCATAGTTTATCTAGGCATAAATCAAGAGAAAATGAGGCGAAGATTAAACAATGGGTATTACACTGTCTCTACGTAAATCAAGAGAAAATGAGGTGAAGATTACACAATGGATATTACACTGTCTGAGCTAGAACACTTGGAAAACAAAGATCATTTCCTGAATACTTACGCATTGAATCATGACTAAATATCCAAATTTTGAAACTGATGCCTAATACATATATTGATCTGAATTCACAAATTTTCATGGCTGCGAACAACTATTTACTGGTATGACCGTACTTATGAAACTTCACGTAGTAAGACCAGACTAGTTTGAAAAATGGAAAACTATAGAAATCTATCCCTCCGATTATTAAATTGGAATGCTGGCTATCCAAAGTGAATCATACTAGATACTCATACTCCAGTGGAGGATTTCATTAAAACCCTCCTAGGGAGTTCTAACGATATGAGGGAGCAAAGAACTTTGGGCATGATCTGAAAAAGGCATCTGAATACGAGAATACAATATTTCTACGACTCTATAGCTTGGAACATAGACCCTTTTGAATTAGAGACTGGGATAGAATTTCTGGGTCTTAGGCAACACAATACCTTACTAGCAAGCTTAGACATACTTCTAAAATATTCTCTCAACTATTTCTTTCCCTTAAAGACCATACTCATTAATTCATCTTCTAATTCGCACATTGTCGTTAATATTTCCATCTACTCATGTCTAAACTGAACTAAATTCCCTCACCATCTTAAAGCCTAACCCACCATCATAGGATACACCACATAACACTGTAATACTATTCTGAACTGTAATTCAACACACCCTGCACTTCACATCTTTTTATCTCATGCAAAATTTTTATTACCACTCTAACAACAACATTCAACCTCATACTAGACATTTACTAACGTGCAGTGCATTCATCCAGATATATATAAACATGATGTTCAAGCCTACTTCTATAACCACACATGCACTTTTAAACACACTCCCATAAAACGCCCTTGTCATAACCTACAAACCTCTATCAAGAAAAACTTCCATGAACCGCTCATAAGAAAACATACATAACATATTCTAACTGACCAGGTCATACACAAAAATTTCAGTCAATACTTCTTCAGACTCATAGAATTACATAAATCAAGAATACGACCATCTTCCCTAACATGACCCATTTACTCTCTCCTATCTATGCAACTGCTCATTATCATAATTCTTGACCTAAGGAAAAGGCCACTGAAAGGTTTGAACACGAGGACCTGTAGCATGAAGGGATACCATGCTTAACTTGGGCACTCATCTGAGGCCTGAGGAATAGAACATTTAACATCATGAAATTATCAAAGATGTCTAACTAGAGGATATGCATAATATAAATCTGAATTTCACTGCTCATCAAAAGTATTTCTTGAGCAATTGAGCTGAACATGCCGTAAAGCTTGAGAACATGAGTCATGAGTTGCATGACCCAGATTTGGAGTTCATAACATTCCAACTGCTGAAAGAACTGGAACTCCTTCTTTTGGGAACTAGGAGAGTACATAATTCTCTATCATATGCATAAACATGAATTAAGATCATGGAACTAACACGTAAAGCATGAGTAGGTATTGGGACAACTGAAAATACTGAAATAAGACTGGGTCAAGCATCAATCTTTCTCACAGCTATTCTACAACTTACTGGCACATCTACTAGAGTCTGAAAGCTTGACTCAGTTACTCGTTCTATCATATCCCCCTTATATTTAAGCCATTACTCAAAGCCTGTTAACTACTAAATATACTCTACTCTAAACTGAAATCACTTTACTTTAGAGTCTGGGATATAACAATACACATGAATAATAGAACTTAGCCCGAATGACGCCCCGATAGTCATCATATAATACTTGAACGCTTAATAACTTTGAATCTGCATGAGCATCCCCAAGTCAAAGTGCACACCATCTAGTGCCTCAACTCTTATTTCTATTGGCTGAATCTTCAAACTTTCAAACTTATATTTCTAATACTTAACATGGATACTTCAAAACCTTTGATGAACCATACTACTTATGTCATAGCCTACCCATATCACGCCTGTACACTTACATTTCTAAACCATGAGAATCAAAATCATACTTAAAAGTCTCAACATCTTTAATCATAATCATAGCTCCTTAACTTACCTATCAAGAACATCATTCATTATCTAACTAGTCTTTATCCAACTAGCATCTTCACGGTACTACTAAATCTACCATATGCAATGATCCTTAAAACTAATGCAGGCCCATTGCACCTTGGGCGTACTTCTACATCATACATACAACATCAGACTTGATTACTAATCAAAGAAACTTAAGCTCTTATATGCACTTTTCAAGGCTACTAAATCACTTCCCTATAACTAATAACATAACCAAGAAATCATCACATCCACCTTCATGACCACCAATCGTTCAAACATAATGTCTAATGCTCAACATGATTTACAACCCCGCCTCACACATAATTCTCACTTGGAAACTATAAAACAAAACATCAAGAAACACTATCCCACTCAAACCTCATAATGACAATATCGATCATAATTATATGGCCTATCTTAATCATAATCCATTAACACATCCTTCGTCCACACATCATTACTATATACCTATCTATACACCTAAAATTCTTTCAAACCTCTATAAGTTTCAACTAAACTCCTTCTTGTAATCTCAGGGAACCCTAAATTAACAACGCTTATCCACCAATTTCCTTTATCAATAACCTATACTTTTCTAGAACAACAAACTCCATCAACAACTCTTTTCGTACTTCAAGCAAAAAACAATTCACCTTAACTAATAACTCCTTCTCTACCTTCTACTAAACTAGCACTCCAGGACATATCACTTCATTACTAACTCAATCATATACAAAAATATTCGGCTATACATATATTCAATAAATCGTACTTACCACCCTTCTTGTAAATACACCGCTAAACCCCCAGTTCCAACCAACACAAGAACAACAAGGTAAATAACAAATTGCTAGTGAATCAAAATAGGCCTCACACGACTTCACTATACTTTGATTTTTTAACAACACAATGATAACAAGATTATAAGAGATAGAAACCTGACATATAATATTCAATGATCTTAGAATATAAATCTTACTCTATCTTAACTAAAGAGCTCATAAGAATGAGGACATAACTTTAAACTTGAGGGGCTTATAACACACCCAAAGGCCCCTCTCAATCCACTTTGAGAAACTTCTAAAACTTCTTGCTAGCAAGTCTAAGAGCATTGTCAGGGGAGGAACTGGAACTTGTTGATCATGCTATCCCAAGAATAATACAAGGATACAAAAGTATAGATTTACATTATATATTCTAAGGAGGAATCTGAAAGCAACTCTGACTTGGGCTTAGTGCACGACTTTCATGAACATGAATAAAACAATTCAATCTTTGAAACTCAAAAGCACTGATGGGATACTTTCTAGCTCACTTACAATCCTATAACAATCTGTAGAGACTGTCTGAGAAAGATTTATCAGTAAAGACTTGAGCTTGACTTTTTCTGATACCTTAAAAATAAGGCAGAGATGGCCTGAATAGAGTAAGATAAAAATCTATATAAGTTTCTTTGATAATTTTTCTATAGCACGATCTAAGAATTGAAAGAATAGGAATATTTTCTAAATGCCTCGTAGCCTCTCAAAGAAAAGTACAAACATCTCCATACTGCTCTGCAAGACTCTACTAGACACGGCTTCACAGACACCCTAAGACACTTGAACTCTGTGCTTTGATACCAAGTTTGTAACGCCCCAAAAATAGGTTTTGAGACGTCACATGGTGCTTGGGGTCACAAGCGACCCCAACCTAACCCTTCTACTGGCAAACTCATAAGCAACTGAATAAAATATATAAATTTGTACAATATGAGTGGAAGATAACTCTTTTATGAATCTAATCAATACAAAATGGAATTCATAGGATTATAACTCTGCTTTTAAAGAGGAAACTAAAACTGAATACATTAACTCTACTGACTCTCTATGAAGCTTCTACTAATACTGACTATAGATAGCAATGATGTGACCCCAACTATAACTAATCAATACATAAGAATAATAAAGTAAAGAATAATAGTGAATCTAACTGAAGTCCTCAAAATAGGAGGACTCATCATCTGTCGGTGGGAATCTGCAACTATCTGATTTTGACTGCACATACTACAACTTGTACCAACATTATAAGACAATGTAGCACGTAGACATATATATGGATCAGCACTTGGAAATGTACTGAGTATATGGTGGTGTATGCATTTAAATAAAATAATATCAATACTCTTTAATCAAATCATGCATGCAAATTGAAATGGCTCACATGGATTGGATAAGTATAAAATATAAAGCTCATAAATCATGTAGAATGAAGCATGTAACACAAATATCATGAGTCATTATACTTTGGCTTTAAAACTTGTACTCTTCTCTTATTCTCATTATTCATAGGCTAAAGGAAACTTTGAACAATACTTTCAACTAATGCATATATCTCATGGGTAGTAAACTTCCTTAATGCTCAAGAACTTATAACTCTTTTGAACTCAAACACTTGGAACTCCGAATCATATAACTTTGGTTTTAAAAATGGTGATCAACTCATATTAGTAGAGAAAATTACTTCCTTCTTTGGAAATACTCAAAGCAGTTCATTCATTTTAGAAAATATCTCATCCCAAATCTTTAAGGAAAAATATTCTATCTCAATAGAAAATACTTTAGTTTAGGGGGGTTCTCTTAACCGACATAAACCATGAGAGCTACATGTAGTCCAACGTCTTGTCCTCCCAAGAAAGAAACCTCACGTTGGGCAGAGGTGTCATACTCTTGCCAAGAAGTATAACCTCAATTCAGTGATCACTTATCTCGGCCTCGGGCCCAATCATCTCGGCCTCAGGCCCAAAATCTTAAAATTACGATGGCATGTAGTTTTGGGATAAGAAACCATAGTAACTTACCCAACTTGGTGCTAAATACTACTCCCTTTAGTTTATCTCGCTCATCTCATGAAAATCTACTTTCCAAATAATCTTATGGTTCATAAGAACCCAATAATCAAATCTGTAATCTCATGTGGTAGAGTAGATTTCAAAACTCTATGACCATTAGGTCAAAAAATTTCTCAATAATATCAAAATACTCAAATCATGGATGCTTATAGCATAGTAGTTCATAAAATTACAACTCTCAAGTAGGGCTTAGTGACTCATAATTCAATCTCAAGTTAAAACTCATCATAATGCATAATAGATAGCATATAGATTCATAATTCATGTAGAAATCTGGAATTTACAGCAATTTATCTCAAAATATCAACATACTCATATACTTTAATATTTGAAACATTGCAACTATTAACTCTACTCAAGGATTAAAATCATGGGGTATAAAACCAGCTTCAATTTCTCAAAAGCTTGCAACAATAACAATGGGTGAAAAAACTCAATTCAATTTTATGTAAAATCTCATAAATTACAGAAAATTGTAGTTTAAATAAGCCTTTAGGCATAAGGGTGACAGGATTGCCCTTGTTCAAAACCCCACATACCTTCAATTGATAAACTTGAATGAATAACTTGCTTGTGAGATATTACTGGAATTTTTGAATGAGGTTTCTTTGAATTCATGCTCTAAGAACTTAGAATCTTGACTTAAGTTGGAGTATTAATGGAGAAATCTTGAGTTTCTTGGAGGAGAAGTTTGATGAACTAGGGTTTTTGGTTGAGGGATTATTGATAAAGATGGTATATGATTCTTGTAATGACCTTAAATTAGGTGTTTATATGTTTTAAGTGGATTGAAAAAAGTCCAAAATACCCTTTTTTACTTCTGAATGAAACTGGAAAATATAACTGGAAGCCCAATTTTATGGGTCACTGCGACGCGCCACTATCGCGTTGACTCACTGGAAATTGACGAATGGGAATCTGAGGGTCACCTCGATGAGGAGCCATTGCGTTGTCCCACTATTTGGGACCTAAAACTTCAGCGCGATGCACCATAATCGCGCTAGGCTACTTGAAACTGACAATTGGGATATTACTTCTCTCCATGATGCATTAAGGGTCTTAGTGATGGTACTTTATCACAAAAACTTCAGTTAGCCATAACTTCTTTTTTGGTTATCGAATTTGGGTAAATATTATATCGTTGGAAAGATAATTCAAATTCTCATATGATAAAAAGTCAAAATTAGGAGAATTCTGTTTGATTTAACCATTACACATATTAGAAGTCATTCTCAATCTTATAGAGACGAAATTAGGCTTAAAGAAAGTTTGGGGTATTACATCTATGATTCGTTGAGCTAGGTACTGAGGGTTCTAGATAACGATCCTAAATTTCCTCCCTTCTTATTTAGTTGGAGAGGGACTATCTTCTCTGGTAGGCCTATTTTTAACTAGGAGGTTAGTTGGTGGTCCACTAGTAGGGGTACAACTGTAAAAGTTATGGGGATTTGAGCTTTCTTATAGGAGGAGCTGGGAGTAGTTTCCATTCTTTCCAGACTGCTCTAGAGAGAGTTTTGAGATGGAGCAGGAGTCAATGACCTTACTATTATCCTTAGGATTAAAAGAATGTAGTAAAGGTTTGTCTCCGCCAATTGTCTCCTCTTTTTAAGTCATGTCAATATCCTTGACTTGGCTATAGGGTAAGTTTGAGTTTCTAGTAGAATGAGCCATCATGAGGCTACTGGTGGATTAGGAGGAGTTTGAATTCGGAGGCATAGAGCTTAGTTTTTCCTCCGACAAGACTCTTTTATGGAAATGGAAATTTCTGTTAGTCTTAGAGTTTTGGGGTCTTTCTCTATTTTTATTTTTTAACTCAAACTTAAGAAAGGAAGAATTGGGCTTTAAACCAGAACTTTTTCCTTTTAAAGGGCCAACAAGTTGGGTATTAGCAATTTCTCTTCCTCGATGGGCTTTAGAGGAGGGTCCCTATGAGATGAGGATTTTACCTATACTGTTAGCGGCCCAAGATGTCTTTCATTATTAATGGGTTGGCCCAAATCCTTAGGGTTCGTAGCACAAGGATCTTTGCCTTTCCCTCTTCTATCCGTTGTCGGAGTGGTGGCTGGGTTTTTTATTTGGGATTTTTGAGAGAACTTACCTGTGCATTCTTTTCCTGAGGTACGTTTTCCCCCTTCAGACTTTACCTCTTTTCCTTTTTTTAAAATCCACCATTTGTCATTCTTAGTTTGTGTTATCGATGGTGGCTTCGCGTGTTGTTTAGTCCTATCTCCTTAGCTCATGTTGTCTTGAAAAGGCTTGTACTTAGATATTGTGTGTCCCAGTTTCCCCCATGCCTTACATAAGAAACTCTCTCCCTCATATTGAATTGTTTACTTATGACTTTTAATTACAATCGAGGTTTTTACTTGGGTTTCTAGAGGGATTTGGATGCATAATCATGCATAATGTCCAATTAGTGCTGAGGATGTGCATTTCTCTACCTTGATAAGTGTCCCAATTTTCTTGCCCACTTTCTCTAGAATTCCTACATCGTAGAACTACGTTGGTAGATATGGTAACCTGATCTAAATAGCAGTGCATTAAATTTTTATCTCAGGAGGTACAAAGTTGGGTTCCCAACTATGCGCCGATAGGTAGGCACCTGCAATGAACCAAGGGCCCTGTTGTAGAGCTCTCATTTGGTATTCTTTACTATTGAACTTGACAACGGTGAAAAATCTCCATCCCCAGATCTATGAGAGTGAAGCATTCTTGAATTTTCCATAGATCTGTCAGCTTGGACTTTAGATATTGATGATTGAATTTATTCCTACCGCCTTGATTATAATCGAGAATCGCCAGGGGTTGTAAATTATCATTTTGTATTCCTTTGAGAGTGTAACCATGTCCTCCATTTTAGTAGATGGTTCCATGGATATCTCATCTTGGAAATTGAAAGAGTAATTCGCCATAACGGAGTTGTTTTCTGTAATAATATCGTTGTAAAAGACTTTCTTATCCATGTCAATTGCCATTTGGCGATCATCCTAGTCTGGTGGTTCCAGTGGTGTAGGGGTGGTTCGATCTGTGCCATTCATGGTACGTGAGCTCACTCATAATTATATTATTTTGATATTCTAGAGAGAAGGTAGACTCTTTCTTTCTCTAGGACTCTAAAATGTTGAAAATCAATGAACAGTAATTATTTTTAACCAATTTGGTAAATTTGAATTTATTAAAGGAGGGGGAATTTGAGTATAAATACTCTAAATTTTTGGTTCGTTTAGGGTACATTTTCCCTTTTCTTTTTGGAAAAAAGCCTCCCGACTTGAATAATTAAGCTAATTTTGGGCATGTTTGGGTTTTGATATAAAACTGATATTAGTAATTGGAACTAATTAATTTAACTTATCAATTTAACAAAAAAGAAAAAGAAGTGACAAATAAGGGTGCGCTTCAATCGGTTCAGTTTAGTTTGTGTATTATCAATTTCGTTTATTGATTTTTTGTAAACATGGTAAACCAATAATCAAATCAATAAGGTATTTGTTATTGATTTTTGCGTCCTTAATGATTCTGTTTTAGGTTAATCGATAAGAACATATTCATCTTATTTATTTTGCTTTCTTTTCTTATTTTCATCTTTTCATATACACACTACTTTCACGCATAAAAGCCTTCAAAAATTACAAATAGAAATAAATCAAATATATTATTACTAAAATAAACTAGTTTTCTGTTTGATTGAGTAGCAAACTTGAATGCAATAACAATGACAGCGATCTCACCAACATGGGTTGTGGTGCAGTGGATGAAGCTACTCCACCCTTAACCAGAGGTTGAGGGTTCGATCCTGGGTATGGAGAAAACTCTGTTGGGAGCGCTGCCACCTTAATGGGCCCTGCAACGTGTGATCTGGATTAGTCGGGGCTCAAATGCAGACACCGAACACCGAATGAAAAATAAAAAAAAAATGATAGCATTCTCTCAAAATGAAAAATAATGTTGGTTTATAGTTTATAATGCTAGCCAAAACTCCATCAAGTGAACGAGTTGAGAAAGAAAATAGTGACACCAAGAAAACAAATACAAAATGTGAAAAACAATAGGGCATATATACTTAAAATATAAAACCACTGTTATATAAGTAGGTACAAAAATATTGTTTAAATATAATAACATTATGATATCGATTTAACTGTTAACTAAAACCTAAAAATCAAAACTAAATCGATAGCCTAATAAAAAAAATTTACAAAATTATTAACCCAATAATCCTATACCGATAATATTTTTTTAATTCGATTTTCACATTCCTATTTACAAGAGGATCAAAAGATGTTCAGACATTGAATTTGGTATCTTCTATCACAACAAGCATCTAGAATTTAAGTATCCTTTTAGCAGTTTATATTTACATAATTATTTTTCAAAAAAAAACATTTTGTTAATATAAAAAGCAACAAACTTATGCTTGACCATGATTCTAAAAAGTTCTACCAAAAAAAAAAAAAGATTCTAAAAGTTCTTCTATAAGAGAAATCTTTTCCAACTGTTTAAAAGCAGTTTTTGCTATGCCCGAAAACTTATATATTTTTTCAAAAATTTTAGCAAAACACCCTAATTTTCTAAAATAAATATTCCCTCCATTCAATATTAGTTGATCATCATACTAAAAATAGTTATTCCATGTTAGTTGTTTATCTTACTAAATCAAGAAAGTTTTAATTATTTTGTTCCATATGACCCTTGCAATTAATTCTTTCGAAAGTATTCACATGTATTTGTAAAGTTCTGCAGAGAATTTTTTATGGGTGAATTAGTAAAATTACTTTCTTAATTATGACTTTTTAAGATGCATGTAAAAAGAAAAATGATCAATTAATATAGAATAGAGAGACTATGAAAAATCAACACACCCAGTGTAATCCCACAAAATGGGGTTTAGTGAGGATAAAATGTATGTAGACCGTAACATAACCTCAGAGGCAAAGAAGTTATTTTTTATAAACCCTCAACTCACGAATAAATAGTCCAAAGCAGTATTTCCAGAAAATAAAATAATTGACACAAAGAAAGTCATGGCACAATACTACAGACAACCTGACAAATCACCCTAAATATTATTCATAACGTTAGTATAGAAGAAACCACAGATAATAATCAAACTCAAAGGACAAGCAACTATAAGAGTAATACTATGACTAATAATATGCCTATTAGTACAAAAGAATAAGCGGGATAATGCTCAACTATCTAACTGCTCTTCTACCCTAATATGTGTCCTCTATTACCTACTATTAAAGTCAAGTCATGTGATAAGAAAGCTAAAGCTATGTTATGTCATGTGTAATCACCTCTCCCGATACTTTTTCAAACTAGCTCTACCTCTTTTGAAACCATCCATAGCCAACCTCTGCACTGGGTATTCCTACTTTGCACATGCTAAAACCATTTCAGCAATATTTCATGTATCTTTTCCTCAATCGAGGCCACTCTTACATTTGTCTCAGACATTCATTCTAATTTTTTCTCTCATAATATGCACACACATCCATCTCAACATTCCTATCTCCATAACTTTTATCTTCTGAATGTGAGAGTTTTTGATTGACTAACACTTCTATATAACATAGTCAATCTAATCATTGCTCTATAGAATTTGCCTTAAAAATTATTATGGTCTAATGCTAATTTTAAATACAATAAAAAATATTTCCTCAAAAAAGGAAAAAATCTCATTACCAAACAGGTCCTTAGTTTTTTCACTATATAAGAGCGGTAAAGCAGGTAGGTTATGGTTGTCCTATCAGCTTCCTCTTCTTTTTAATTTTTTTTATTTTTTTTATTTTAATTCATTGTCTTATTTTGTAAATATGTTATGTATTAAATAATTGCATAAAAATTATTAAAATTACAATAATTAAATGCTTAAAATAGTTAAATATATATTAAAAATTTGGTTGACTTTCAAAGTTCTATCTGTGCTGCATAAATTGAGACTAGGGAAGTAATATATATTATTTCAAAATGATGTAAAAGGTAGTGGTAAAACAGGGAGGTCATGATTGTCCTGCCAAGTTCCACTTCATTGTAACTTTTTATTTTTTATTTCTTTCAATTTAGTTTGTTTGTCTTATTTGTTAAACATATTTTTTATTTAAAATTACATAAAATTATTATAAATTATAATAATTAACCACCTAAAATATTCAGATATATTAAAATTTGGTTGGTTTTCAAAATTTTATCAGTACCGCATAAATTGAGAGAAAGGAAGTAACATCTATTATTTGAAACTGAAATAAAATGTATCATATATCACATAATTAACAACTTAATTAAAAAATTTAACGACATATAAAAAATTTGATTGATTAGCCAAACACTGTCACAATCACATAAATTGGAACAGAGGGAGTAACATATATTACTTCAAAATTAGTAAAAAGTACTATAAATCAAATAATTAAAACTCAGAATACATAGCTACTATATATAAAAATTTGATTGACACACTAAATTCTATCAGTGTCACATAAATTTAAATAATGAGTAATATGTATTATCTAAAAACTATGTAGATGTATTATAAATTACAATAATTAACAACCTAAATTATTTTTAAAAAACAAGTACAAGAATCTGAAAACCATATTAAAAAAATTGCTTGACTCTCCAAATTTCATCAATATCACATAAATTGAAACGACATAATAACACATATTATCTAAAAAAAATTATAAAGTATTATACAACAATTATTAATGACTTAAAATATTTAAAAATCATACAAAAAGTTTAATTGACTCTCAAAAATTTATCGATATCATATAAACTAGGATAACAAAAAATAGAATATGTTGAATCGTGCTTGCACGGTCTATTGCGTCTAGTCATGAGAATATGAGGGCTAGTTCCAAGTGATCCTTTTCTTACGACACTAAACCATTACATAATAGAAAATGAAATTGGTTAAGGGTATGACTAACCAAAAATTCGGTCCTCAATTTGATGTTGCTTGATTAGTAGGAGTATTTACTTAGGCTCGTTTGGACATGATTTGAATTGTAATCAAAATTAAATTAATTTAAAGTTGAAGTTTTGTATATATATGTAATTTTGAATTTTTTAAGTTATAATTTTTTTTCATAAATATAAAAATGTTATAAGCTGTGAAAACTATTAAAATTTTTCTAGCTTTTATATAATCTAACCAAATAAGAAAACTACAGTTCATAAATAAAATATTCGAATATCTTTAGGTGTCGCATTGATAAATCACATATATTCATGTTTATTTTATAAATAAATATTTATAATTACAAACTTTCACAAATACACATAGTTGTAATTAGTCCATATTCTTTAATATAATTATTTTACGTGAAATGAACAATCTTTTCCAGCATGAGTCTTTTTTTTGAAAAATATAAAATTATGTACCAACTCATTTTTAAGGAAAAAAGACACCACATGGCCTTTTTAAAAACAAATAACTCAAGTTTGACATTTCGCCTAAAAAATAGTCAGTCAACTATTTTAATTCCAAATTATAGTCATTTTATAATTTGAGTTATTTTGTTTCATGTAGTTTAGATACAGTGTATATATCATATTGATACAGTCCATATAGGCAAAACTATAGGAATAGCCCCAAAATAAGGTGACTTTCAAATTTTGACCGAGAAAATGGCCAAAAGCCCCAAAACCTTTACCCCAAATCCCAACTACAGACCTATACTTTGCGGGGGGTCCTATCACCCCCCCTGAATATTTTTTAAATGTAATATATACCCTTCTAAAAGCTCATACGTAGATTTTATTTCAGGTAGTGACCTGCACGCTCTGCCACGTCATGCCACGTCATTGACACATCATTTTTTCTTTTTTTTTCCTCTAAAAAATTAATTATTTAACTTTATTATTTCCTTTTCTCTTCCCCCTTCCCCATTTTTCTCTATTTTCTTCTTCAACCCAGTTTCATTTCCATAGTTAATTTGTTGAAATTTAATTTTGTATTAAATTATATATGACATTGTGGATTATGTTGAAATATGTATGGAATTGTGGGTTATGTTGGAAATTATAAAGGTTTCAAGAATATACCTACGGAATTTCTTGATATGTAGAGAAATTATGTATAGCATTGTAGGTTATGCACACCGCAGTTGAAGACAGAGGGAGTCAAGTTTGTGACTAGTTTCATGTGGAAGCTCGAAGTTCAGCTTAGGGGTGATCGGACTCGTCAGAGTTGGAGTTCAAAACTCTGAGCTCGCCATTAATGGCGGATCTGGAGCAAAAAGAGAGAAAATCAGAGAAATGAGTGTTGTTTGGTTAGTAGTTTAGTGTTGTGCTCCCTTATGAAGCTTCGCCAAGACTTCACATACAAAAATGAATAAGAATCTAAACTTTGTTAAATCTTCTTGCCTTCTTAGTTCAAGTATTTCTTGTTTCCGGTAATAACCTCTTCCAAATTATCAAAAAACATTATTAATGAATTCTCGCCATTAATGAGTTTTAAAAAGATGAAAAGATGAAAAAATGAAATTGGAGATAAGGAAACCCCATTATTGAGTTCTTGAATTTTTTATTTTGAGAAAGAGAAGAAGAAGACAAAAGAAAATGAATAAGTAAAAGTAATAATTAAAATTATTTATATAAAAGATATTTAAAATAATTTTTTAATAAATAATTTTCGTTCTCACTCTCTTTAAAGAGAGTGAAATACACTCTCTTGCCATGTCAGCTTTCGGGGGGGAGGAGGGGATTAATAATTCACTTTAAAATAATAACCCTCACAAAGTATAGGTGTGTAGTTGGAATTTGGGGTAAAAGTTGGGGGGACTTTTGACCATTTTCTCAATTTTGACCTTAAACAAAAAAATTTTTATAAAAATAGTCTTCAGCTATTAAGTGATAGATTTTCAGACAAAATTGCCTCTGACCAATGAAGAAAATTACATAAATGATCTTCATAATGGATAACAACTCCATACTTATTCATCTTTCAACTTTTATTTTTTTTCTCTTTTTAATTTTACTTTGATTTTTATTTTTTGTTTTCTCTTTTTATTTTTGGTTTTTTTGCAACTATTACTTTTTTTCATTTTTTTCCTCTCAACCTCTTTTCTTTCTTTTTTATTTTACTTTTATTTTTTATTTTTTCTTTTCTCTTTTTTTGTTCTTTTTATTTTTTCGCAACCTTTACTTTTTTCTTTACTTCTCTCAGCATCTGTTTTTATTAAAAAAAATTATTTTTCTTTGATTTTTTATTTTTTCTTTTCTTTTTTCTTTTAAAAATTTCTCAGATTTTATTTTTATTTTTTTTTTAAAAAAAAATTATCAACCTTTATTTTTTTCTATTTTCTCTCAACTTCTATATTTTCTTTAATTTTTATTTTTTTTATATTTTTTTTTCATTTTCTTCTTTTTTCGCATTATTATTATTTTTGTTCTTTTCTTCTAATTCTCCAATCAAGTTATACATCTTATGAGCAAGAGTTGACACAATCTCATTATAAAGGCAAGACTTATGACTTTCAAACAACAAGCTACGTTTCATGGGTAAGAGTTGACACTACTACATTGTAGAGGCAATACTTATGACTTTTGAACAATAAGTTATGTTTCATGGGCAAAAGTTGACACTACCACATTGTGTTTTGATTTTATGAGATGTTCCATAACTCTTACCTTAGAGGCCAGACTTAGCGTAATGACTTTCAAACAACAAATTATGCCTTATGGGTAAGAGTTGACTCTGCCACGTTATGTTTTCATTTATGAGATGTTCTACAACTATTGCCTTAGAGGCAAGACTTAGATCAACAACTTTCAAACTATAAATTATGCTCCACGGGCAAGAGTTGACACTATCACGTTATGTCTTCATTTATGAGATGTTCTACAACTCTTGCCTCAGAGGCAAAACTTAGCTCAAAGACTTTCAAACTATAAATTATGCCCTACGGGTAAGAGTTGACACTACCACGTTATGTCTTCATTTATGAGATGTTCTACAACTCTTGCCTTAAAGGAAAAACTTAGCTCAAGGACTTTCAAACAACAAATTATGTCCCACAGGCAAGAGTTGACACTACCATGTTATGTCTTTATTTATGAGATGTTATACAATTCTCGCCTTAGAGGCATGACTTATCCCAAGAATTTTCAAAAGAGTTACGTACATTAAGCAAGAGTCAACACTAATACAAGGACTTTCAAACCACATTGTGTTCTGATTTATGAGATATTCTATAACTCTTTCTTTAAAGGTAAGACTTAACTCAAGGACTTTCATACAACAAGTTACGCCTCATGGGTAAGAGTTGACACTATCACATTATATTTTAATTTATGAGATATTCTATAAATCTTGTCTTAGAGGTAAGACTTAGTCCAGGGACTTTTAAACAAGAAGTTATGTCCCATGGGTAAGAGTTGACACTACCACATTATATCTTGATTAGTGAGATATTCTATAACTATTGCCTTAGATGCACGAATTAGTCCAAGGACTTTCAAACAACAAGTTATTCCCCATGATCAAGAGTTAACATTATCATATTGTGTCTTGATTTATGAGATGTTTTATAATTCTTGCCTTAGAGGTAACACTTAGCAGATAAGTTATGCTCCATGGATAAGAGTTGATACTATCATATTGTATCTTGATTATGTGATGCTCTATTAATAGTCTTACCTCTAAGACAAGACTTAGCCCAAGAACCTCCCAAAAGAACAAGTTACGCCCAATGGACAAGTATTGACACACCACATTATTTCTTGATTTATTAGATGTTCTATAACTCTTGCCTTAGAAGCAAGACTTAACTCAAATATCTTCAAACAACAAGTTATACTCCACAAGCAAGACTTGACACTACCACATTGTGCCTTGATTTATGAGTTGTTCTATAATTCTTGCTTTAGAAGCAAAACTTATCCCAAAGAACTATCTAACAACAATTCATGCTCTTAAATTTTCTTTGATGTCCAAAAAAGAAGATTCCTTTGCGGGTAAAATATAATAGAAGTTGAGAATAAAAAAGAACAAACAAAATAGATAAATAAAAAAAAATTGAAAAAAAAGACAAGAAAAAAATAAAGGTTAAGAAAAAGCGAAGAATTAAAAAAAATTTAAAAAAAATAAAAATGAGAGGAAAAAAATAAAAATAATTAGGAGAAAAAAGATAAATAATAAAAATAAAAAATAAAAGAAAAATAAAGGTTGAGACAAATGAATTAAAAAGTAAAAAAAATAAAGAAATAGATAATGTATGAGAAGAAAGAGAAAAAAAAGAAAAAAAGAAAAAATAAAGGTTGAGACAAATGAATTAAAAAATGAAAATAAAAATAAAAGAAGAATAACAAAGTAAAACTAATAAAAATAAAAATAGAATTTGAGACACAAATGAGTATGAAAAGTTTAAAATTAATTGAGGTGTAGAGGGGCAAAAATGTACTTAAACTATACTTAAAAGGGAAGAAAGGATGGTCTTTAAAGACTTTCTTATTAGGGTCAAAAATTTAAAGTCACCCACTATTGGGATTATACCATGTAATTTCCTGGCCTATATACAATATTGATACAATTAACAATTGGGGCCATTTGGCCCTTTTCTAAAAATATCTTAGTTTGTTTTTTTTGCTACAAATTTTTTAACTAAAAAATATTCTGCTTTTTTTTATTATTTAAAAATAATAATTAAATATAATTGTATAAAAATAGTATAATTGTTATATAGAATATGTACCTATATAAGATATATGTATATAAATTGCTTAGTTCTATCAAATATGTATATGTATAAAATAAATATAAAAAAATGTATAGAAAGTGTATAAAAATTATATAATTATTGTATAAAATGTGAAAAAAAACTGTACAATTATTTTATAAATTGTCTGAAACTATATAATTTTCGTATAGAATATTTATATGTATAAGATATCTATATAGAAATTGTATAGAAAATGTATAGAAACTGAATAGAACAAGCCAACAAATTAAAATGGCTAGAAAATAAAATTTGAATTTCATGGCCATTTTCGTGGAATTAATTAGGGCCTAGTAGCCATTTGTGTCCTTTTCCCCTTTATAATGCATTGTTATTCTAGTTTAGGCCTGATAAACCCAATACCAAAATTTTTTTTCAAATTCCCAAGCCTTTCAACTTAAAAGGTCGTTGAAGTGATTTTTGTGTCTTCAATTAGCTTCAAGTAGTGGTTGGTTGCTCTGATACATCTAGCTAGATGACCCCTCATTGGAGAAGTGAAAAAAACAAAGGGGACTGTCTGATTTTGGCTTAAAAGGGGATGTGGCTCAGGTAAACTGAATTTGGGGTGCGTGTTTTAGTTTAGGTGAGTTTTTTTTTAATTTGGCTAATAGAGTTAGTGATGTGACACCTATTCCTCGATCGTTGCCCATGTTTAAAACTTGGTGTGCTAAAATCGATAACGTTTTAGGTTATTAAATAATGACACGAATGCAGGGTCGTCTCAATAAGATTACGGGTTTAAAGCGAAATTCTAGAAAGAGTCGCTAAATATATTTAGTTTTTTAAGAAAACATATTGTCAAATATTTTTTTAAAAAATTTAGTTTTCTAATATTTTTTATGTGTTATTAATTATATTTTATAACCAAATTGTTCTAATAGTTTCTTTTCAGTTGATAATATAGTTAATTCATTCAATCTCTTCAAATTTTCTCTTTCTCGCACTTTTTACAGAACCAGAATCATATTTTCTAGTCGACATATTTAAAATGGATATGAATTATAAAAATAACTAAAACAAAAATATGTTCCTATGAACTAAAAACATCAACAATGACAAATTTTCAAGAAAAACTATAAAACAAAGTTAGAATAATGAAATCTGACTCAAGAATTTGATAACTTGATCTTCATTTAACGATTTCAAAATAATGTTGTCATCCTTCAATTGCTTGTAATTCTTAAAATTTTGGAGAAGTCATTAAAAAGTAATTTTTGTTATTTTATAAATGTAAACAAGAACATTAACTAAGTTGAGAAAATTGAAGGAAAGGTGTCATTGAAGTCTTGAATGAATGATTGATCACATTGACTAACTTAAAGGGTCAAACATAATTAAGAAACTTGATTAATTTAACTGTGGACTTAATTAATATTTTTAAATATTTCAAATCTTCTTAAAAATGCAAATCAACCCACACCCCTCTACTCTCCAAATCAACTGTCTCCCTCATCTCTCCCCCCTCTCTCGACAGTTTCTCTCAAACTTTTTCCAACCAACAGTTCTGTAAATTTCTCCCTTTAATCCTCGATGACTTCAACCTCCGGCGATAAATACTTGGGCTTCGAGTTTCTTTTCGACTTTAAATCATCAATTGACGTGACAACATTGCTCTTCGGTGACAATAGCTTCAAGTTCTTCATTGTCCCTTTTCTACTTTCATAGGTAAAAACTTAGGATTTTTTAGTTATGATGAAGAAGAGGAACTTGAGGCAATGTCTCCTCTATGATTGATTAATAATTTTAATATTTGTTACTTAAATTTGAAATGGGGACTGAAGAAATTTCTAATTTATGGTATTTTTTTTTATTTTGGAGTGAAATATTATTTTTGTTGTTACGGTAATTCTTGTTGTCGAAATATTGATTCAATTTGTTGTATTTTTTTAACTTTATTTTTTGTTGTTTGTGTTTATACAAAAAAATAATTTTGGTGTTTTTGGTCAATGTTGATGTTCTTGGTATGTGTGTTGTGTTGGTGTTGCTGGGTTGATTTGTTGTTGTTCTTGGTAAAAATAGTGTATTTGATATTAAATGGTGATATTGTTGTTGGTCCATTGAACAAAATCTTACTACTAGTTTATTTTTTCTGCAACAGATGAACCATTCGATGCAATAGATTAACCATCTGATGCAACAGATGAACCATCTAATGCAACCGATGAACCATCTATTGGGTAAAATTCTATCAATTATTCCAACTCGACATGTCTAAGACTTTGATTTATTGCAACAGATCATTCATCTATTGTGACAAATGACCCTTCTATTAGAAGAAATCTAAACAACATTGACAGTTTGATAACAGTTTCAATAAATCACTCATATCTTGCAACATATGACTAATCTGTTGCACAGATCAGTCATCTATTTCAATAGATGAATGATCTGTTGGAAGAAATCACAGTAATATTGAAACTATTTTTATTATTTCCAATAGATTATTCATCTGTTGCAATAGAATAGTTATATATTACAATAGATAACTCACCTGTTGTAACAAAGAATTAATCTATTGAAATTGTTATTTTACTGTGTTATACTTCTTAGATTTACTGTTATTCTTTTTTTAATGATTCATTAATCATCTTTTCTATTTTACTGTTATTTTTAGATAATGTGGCTCCCAAAAGAAAAGAAACTGAATCAATCCAAGTAAAGGAATAAATGAAACAGCGAGGCTACATCCACCACTCTATGAGCTTGTTTTACAAGCAATATCTCAATCAGAAACAGAACATATTGAACATGGGGATGAGGAATGTTTCAAAAGAGATGATCCAAATACTAATAACCCTTTTACTGAAGAGTTGGTCAAAACCTTCAGCATTGATAATTATCCTGTGAGAATGCTGTCACAACCTAAAAATGAAGGTCATGATGGCACTTGTCACGGCGTACCTTGACAAGTAAGCCTATCACACAAATAGATACAAAAAGAGAAAAAAAGACAGAAATATCCCAAGGTAAGGCTTCTATAATGAAGCCGAACCATATAAGTAATCATAATAATGCAGAAAGAACTTATCCAAAATACCAATCATGCCCACAACTAGGTGTCAATAGTTTAAGAACTACTAATCCAAACCAGGAGTCAAGTACATCAGAAAAATAACCACAAAAGAATAATATCTATCTCTGAATACTAATAAAGACATACTACTATAGAAAGATAGAGGTGAACTCTGGACATAATGTCCAACCGCTACCTTGGAAGCTCTAACAATCGCCTGAGTTAAGCAAGTAGAGGCATTCTCGGGCTAGGATCTGCATCGAAACAAAATTCAAGATGACCCAAACACTGTCAGAACCATGAGATGTATAAGGCAAACCAGTCACAAAGAAAGCAAACCACCAGGTCTCATATCCTCAACCTTCACCTGTTGACAACATAGGCAACAACAACAACAACAACAAACCCAGTGTATTCCCATATAATGAGGTCTGGGGTGGGTAAGATATACGCAGTCCATATCACTACCTCCGGAGAAGTAGCAAGGCTATTTTCGATAGACCCCTGGCTCAAGATAAGATAAGTCATAAAAAACGTACACAAAGCATGGAACAATATGACATGAGATAAATATACCACCTATAAGGAGTAGTAAACAAAGAATAGTAAGCAATTGTAATGCAGCATAACAAGAATACTGGACCGGCCAAGTAAATCCCTATCCTACCTACCAAAAAAGTCACTAGCCTTCTATCCTAATATGCATCCTCCAGATCTTCCTATCTAGGGTCATTTCCTTAGTAAGCTGTAACTGCTCCATGTCTCGCCTAATCACCTCTCTCCAGTATTTCTTCGGCTTACCCCTTCCCCGCCTAAAACCATCCAAAGCAAGCCTCTCATACCTACGAACCAGAACATCCGTGCCCTTCTTCATCACATGTCCGAACCATCTCAAACAGACTTCTTGCATCTTGTCCTCCACTGAAGCCATACCTACCTTATCTTGAATAGTCTATGTCTCTCCTCATACCACTCCACCAATAGTGCTCTCTCAAATCATGATACATCTTAGTCACACCTGGATGGATAGAATATCTAGAATAATAGGCCTCTTCCAAGATCAACCTAAAATAATCACCCATTCTCGTCACACAAACTCGACCCCCAATTAAGACTCTATCTAAATTAAGTCAGGCTTTCTTAGCCTCCCCACTCAACACCTTATCTCGAATTAACCTCCATAAAAAATCGTCAAACTGATAAGAGTGAATCTACTCCATCAAAGAAGATCTAGCCTCCACAAATGTCAAAACATGCCCAGGTGTCGAAATATCAAGTCTAACCGATTAGCTAAAGACTGAAACTCTAAGGGAAAAGGCTTATCCTGGGTCAATAGATGTGCCAAGCTACCCATGCTAGTCAACTTTTGGCTCAAGGCATCCGCAACCACATTAGTGTTGCTCGGATGGCAGAGAATAGTCAAGTCATAATCCTTAAGCAACTCAAGCCAATGATACTGCCTCATATTAAGATCTCTCTGGGTGAAGAAGTATTGAAAGCTACGATAATCTAACAAGATCTCATAACGGGCTCCTCACAAGTAGTGCCTCCACAGCTTCAAGGCAAACACAACTGCGCACAACTCCAAATCATGCATAGGATAATTCCTCTCATAATGCTTCAACTAACGGGATGGAATACAATCACCTTTCCCTCCTGCATCAACACATCACCTAACCTAACACCTGAAACATCACAAAAGATGGTAAAACCCACGCCCTTCTAAGGCAAAGTCAAGATAGGAGATGAAGTCAACAAATTCTTGATCTTTTAAAAGTTCGCCTCACAAGCATTGGACCACTGAAAAGAAATCTTCTTTTGGGTCAACTTGGTCAATAGAGCTGCAATAGATGAAAAACCCTCAACAAAACACCGATAATAACCTGCCAAACCCATAAAACTTCAAATCCCAGTGGGTGAAGCAGGTCTAGCCCAATCACAAACCGCAAAAATCTCGGCTAGATCAACCATAATACCTTTCTTAGTCACCACATGACCAAAGAAAGAAATAAACTCCAACAAAAACTAGCACTTAGAGAACTTAACAAACAAATTCTCATCCCTCAATATTTGAAGAACCATCCACAAATACTTGTCAGCTTAACCTCACTCTTAGAATAAACCAAGATATCATCTACACATATAAAAATAAAGAAGTCAAGATGCGATCAAAACACCCAGTTCATCAACTCCATGAATGTGGCAGGGGCATTGGTCAACCCGAAAGACATGACTAATAACTCATAATAACCATATCGAGTTCGAAAAATTGTCTTTGGAAATCCGAAGCTCTAATCCTCAAATGGTGATAACCAAACATCAAATCAATCTTTGCAAACACCACAGGACCCTGAGCTGATCAAATAAATCATCAATGCGAGAAAGATAATAGTTATTCTTAATCAACACCTTATTTAACTATCGATAATCAATACACATATACATATACCCATCATTTTTCTTCACAAACAAGACTGGCGCACCCCAATGCAAAATACTAGGTCAGATAAATCCTTTATCCAATACCTCTTACAATTGATTCTTCAATTCTTCTAACTTTGTTGGCGCCATCCTATAATGAGGAATAAAAATGGTCTTAGTTCCCGACTCAGCATCAATAGAAAAATTAATATCTCGAATATCTCGATTTGGAGGCCTACTAGGCAAGTCCATAGGGAACATATCCATAAACTCACGGGTAATATAGACAAAATCTAAGAAAAGAAGCAAAACAACACTGGTGTCATGAATATGGTCCAAGTAAGATAAAGATACCCTCTTAATAAATTTACGAGCCTGAACATAAGATATAATCCTCTTAAGACCTAAATGAAGTGCACCTTTCCAATCTATCCTTGGCACACCCAGCGAAGCTAAGGTCACGATCTTGGCATAATAAACTAGGATGACATGAGAAAGATCTAACCAATCCATACCCAAAATGACATCAAAATCAACCATGTCTAACACAAGCAAGTCTAACAAAGTCTCATTCCAAGCAAAAGTCACTACACAAGATTGGTACACCCAATCCACCACTAAAGAATTACCTACCGAGGTAGATACATGAATAGGCATGGCAAGAAGCTCACTAACAGAATCAAAACCCAACTCAAACTACACAGATGAAGCCTCTACCTCAGGCCTAGCTAGTATAGCATAACAATAACCATGACCACCAACTGTTTGAGCGGCCCCACTACCACCCCCTCAAGTTCTACTACCTCTACCCTTATACATCTAGTAGTACCCTACCCCTTATAATTAGAATAGAAGTAGCTTGAACCACTCGGCGGGGATAGTCATTAACCATACAGCTAATCTTATCACACATATAGCAACCTCTACGACCAGTCTCAATAGGAGAAGATACAACTGAGCCCGAACGGCCACTTTGAACTGTTGAGTTAGAAGATCTACCACCTGAACTCTATAAAGCTCCCACTGGCCTACCATGGTATCTATGAGAACCTCTAAAATCTATTCTTCGAGAGGTATAACTCCTAAGCTCGCCAAAATATTGCACCTTTCTAGTGCCTCTTGGAGATGCACTAAGAATACCCTCTGCCATCTTAGCATGATCCACTATACTCTGGAAAGAAAGCCCAAACACAACCATCTGAGATATAGCCAATTATAAAGAAACATCCAAAACCTTCACAAACTTTTAAATCTTCATAGACTTAGTGGAAATACTATTATAAAAATATATAAATAGGGCATGGAACCGTGCCTAATACTCAATAATTGTCATGAAGCCCTACTCTAAATGATCAAACTCATCCCACATCCGATCCTTCAAACTGTAAGGAACAAATCTCTCCAGAAAGGCATCAACAAACTGATCCCATAACAACTCAGGAGCATCAACAGACCTACAACCGATAAATAATCTCAACCAATCTCTGACAGTATCTCTCAGATGATAGTAGTATAAGCCATACCATCCGCGCAGAAAGAGTGAAACACAACTCAGGATACAAGGTATGAAAGAACTTTGCACGATAAATAATAAAATGAGGGAAGTTTTTTAAAGATGTCCTATAGCCTCTTGAAGATAGATATGGGCATCTATGTACCGATAAGTGAGACTCTGTTAGACATCTAATTCTTACACCATTAAGACCAATGAAACCTGACTGCTCTAATACTAATTTTTTACAACCCAAAAATGAAGGTCATAATGACACTTGTTGCAGCGTACCTTGATAAATAAGCCTATCACCCAAATCGATATAAAAAGAGATAAAAAGATAGAAATATCTCAAGGTAAGGCTTATAGAATGAAATCGAACCATATAAGTAATCATAACAATGCATAAATAACTTATCAAAAATGCCAATAATACCCAAAACGTAGTGTCAATAGTGTAAAAACTACTAATACAATCCAGGAAACAAATACATCAAAAAATAAACCACAAAGAAATAATATTTATCTCTAAATAATAATAAAGACATAACTAATATAGAAAGATAGAGGTGAACTTCGAACGCATAAATGTCTAAGCGCTACCTTGGAAGCTCTAACAATTGCCCAAGTCAAGTAAGCTAAGGCGTACTCGGGATAGAACCTGCACCAAAAAGGCGTAGTAGGCATGAGTACGGTCCACTTATACTCAGTAGGTATCATAGGATGACCAAGAAAAGTAGTAAATAAAGCATACAAAATATACACTAAGAGCACGTCATTTGTAATCAGAAAATATCCCACAATGGTAGCCCACATTACTTGCACTAATAGTTCTACAATATCTATATATAATACAACAACACACAACATAAGGATACAAATATACACAATATCACATATAGGTAGAACAAAAGAGGGACATGTATAATCAAGATTATCAAGTACAATTAAAGGAAGCTAGAACAATTAGACATTAACAAGTCAAGATATAGAATAAATAGGTAGATGACAATTCAATATGGTAATTCAAACACAACATAAACACAATAAAGTGGATGAAATGTATATGATGATAATGATGATGATGCATGGTATTGACACATAACCTCTAGTTTAGCACACGGCCTCAAGTTTGGCACACATCCTTAAGTTTGGCACACAACCTTAAGTTTGGTACACAGCCTTAAGATCACTAATATCCATAACTCTCATCTAGTATGATCCTTTGGAGATGGTCCATAAAATCCAATATCCTGTATTATAATATTTCCAGTATTTTCAAAGCACATACGTAACATAATACATAAATCAAGTACACACATATGAGGACAAGTATATATAAAGCATTAAAACGAACAAGTAAAATGATGTATATGATGACATGAGAATGACGATGCAATGTTCACAACTATTCAAAATAAGTATTCTCACAACCAATCCACGTGATGAATTTTCACTACCAATCCACATTATGTACTTCTACAACCAACCACAATGTTATAATTCCATAACTATGTGAGTCAATATCCACTCATTACTTCTATTTCATCTATGAATTTCCACGTCTCATATACCAATAAGTATGGATATATCATAATATACCAATGAAACCATATTTGGAATTTCAACAACACAATGCAATTATTCACATGTATTTAAGGCTATCACACTACATTGAAACTCACACGGTCACACATATCACATCATATGTTAATTTCAACAATTACATCGCATATAGGTCCCCATACGATCACAAAATATAGATATACATTTTTTATAATTAGCTCCCACCCTTAACATGCATTTTGTATCATCATTTGCTACCCAACCCAGCTTGAAAGAGTTAAGCCATAACCTACCTCGAATGCTGAAACCAATCTGCTACACTTTGAACCCATAACTTTACTTTTTATGAACGATCTCAAACTCCATTAAAAACATAAAATATGAAATCTACACGTTAAAATAAAACCATTGACACCCATATTGACTACTTTTGATTTGGAGTAAAAATGAACCCCTGAAATGGATTTCCAAAAAAGAAGGGAAAAATCAAAACTTTACTTAAAAAAATATATTTTTCATATTTTTAGGAATCTACAGCTGAAAATTCAAGTCAAATAAAGTAAAAAATGAGGTTCAAATTGAAGAAAAACTAATTTTGAGTTTTACCGGGTAAAATCTTTGAAATTCGGATTAAAATCAAGAATCGAGGTTATTTTGAAGATTAAAGTGATGAAAAACTAGTAATAATAAGATAAAAATGTTATTCAAGTGAAAGGGAGTGAAGCCCTAAGATTTTTGGGGTATTGAGAAATTTATTTAGAAATTACTAAGAAAATGTGAATTCTTACCTTAAATCCATAATAAAATCAAGAAATATATGTTAATCTAGCATCCTAAGCTCCCACACTATTTTAGGGTTTAACTCTCCAGAGACAAGATAAAAAATGAACAAAATAGCCCTAAAAACTGGTATAAATAGTGCAGAATTTTTGGCACAAGTTTTGCAAAAAAGTTGTTTTTTTAGTCTAATCCGCACTTCGACGGGGTATTTGGAATTCGTTTGTAGTCCGATAAATGAAAAATAACTATGCAACCATACTAAGTTCGATGTTCTAGATGCAATGGCGATATCATATTTTCAAAAAAACATCATTTTCACAAAGTTGACCCCCAAAACCTGAAATTATAATTTTTTAAACAGAAGGTCGAAATGAGATTTAAAAGCCGTAAAATCACACTAAATATGCTAACACCATAAAATCAATATTTTGGATCTATTGGCAAAGTCTTATTTTCCAACCGAGGTCATTTCGACAAAATATAGGTCCTACACTTATATTTCCAATTTTTTTAACTTTTCGACCAATAGGTCGAAATGAGCTCGGGTGCACCGGGACCCAAATCAAAGGTCTACCTTGCCTAAAATTGATATTCTAGAGCTGTTGTCACAGTTCATTTGGCCATCCATTGCACGAATCAAAAGATATCCACATAAGTCCAAAATAAGTCTCTCAAAGCCATCAAAAACCACAATTTCATATAAATGATATCAAAATGCATTAAAAATTATGTCAATCACTTTCATACCTCAAAAATACCATAATACAACTACAGGGAGGGGTAAAATAGTAAAATCATACAAAATCGCAAATTTTACATATTTTATCAAATTTTTAGATCATTACAAATGCAGTACGATGGTGCCATAGTTTTAACTGGTGATTTCGTGATTAAGTCATCCATGAAAAATTATTTTTATACCTTTAAAAAATACTTTGAGACCAAAAATTGGATGCTTATTTTAGGGACAGCTACTTTGGGCAATATCTTAATTTGCTGGAGGACAATAATGCTCGTTTCCAAATGACCATGGTATATGATCTTATCAAGAGTAGATTTATGTATGAAAATAAAGATAAGATGAATGAGGTGTGGATAAATTACTTGGCATGCCTTTTTGTTTTGGTTGGAAGGAGTTTTCCATAGTTACTGTACTAAAATGTTATCCTTCTTCTTAACCTATAACTATTTTAACCCCCCCCCCCCCCCCCAAAAGGCAAAGGCAAGTCAAATGAGAGTGATGACTTGTTTTTCCTTATTGGTCCAAGCTTCAAAACAAAAAATTGATAGAAGTTTTGAAAGTTAAAAGATTTTCAAAGAAGCACAAGTAATCATTGTTCTTGATTTGGTTTGTACAGAATATTCTTTGGGCAAGAGAGATTAACAATAACACACCACTTGGTATAATAAAGCTCTCCGAGGATCTTGAGGCATTTAACAACTATTCTTGGGGTTATTAAAGCTTCAAAATGATTGTCAAATATTTATTGATTCCGTTAACGTCAAAGACAGTCAACTTATATGGCTTTCCATAGGATTTCATGATAAATATTTCTTTTATTAAATTTCATTTATTTTTATTGAATAATGCATTTGATTTATTGGTGTTATTTTATATGCTTGGACATTTGAAATCATTCCTTATTTGAGACAACAAGTGAACTACCAGAAAAAAGTTTCATGTCCAAGAATCTTGAGATGGTTGTTAGCCAAAATTGATAAAAAAGCAAAATTTCTTGATCTCTTCAAACCCCCGAAGGAAGCAGTATGTCTAATTCTAATTAATATTTTATTTTAATTAATGATTTTTTTAAATGATTTAATTATCATTCTAGTATATGTACTGATTTATTTTAGATTATGCACCCATGATTGGTTTCGACCAATCGAGAGTTAAAGATGCATTTTTTCTTACTTTACGGTTTGTGCAAACTTTATCGAACCCTAAGTTCATTGATAGAATAAAAAAATAATTATTTAGAGAAACGACCATCATAAGAAAAATAATTTTGGAGGGTGGGCTTATTGTTGTTGATGGTGTTAGTGGTGATAGAGCTATTAGTGGTGGTAGTGGTAGTGGTAGTGGTAGTGGTTCTGCTATTGGAAATAATGATGGTCCTTTTGCAGATTTTGAAATAATAAACCATTATGATTATGATCATACTAGTTTTACAGATTTTGGCCCTCCTAGCGAATGTTCTACATGCAAATATCAAAACTACAGGGTGAAACATAATGGAGTGATTAATATTATTAATGCATTAACTACTTCTATAAAGGAATTGACATCTAAAAGGAGTGTGTTATTCCACCAAAGAGGATTTCATATTCATTCACTCCATTAGAGATTAAGGCAACTAAGAGGAGAAGGAAAGAAATTTCCAAGGAATTACTAAGCATCAAAAAAGCAAAATTGCAACTCCTCTATCTTTATCTTGCACTTTTGAGCAATGTACAAAGGACATAGGAGAGTAGCATGAGATGAAAAGGGTGAATATTTAACATTTGTTCGAACAAACAAACAGACTATATATTTTTTACAATAGATGACACATCTGTAGAAAATTATCAAATAGATATAGACATCTGTTACAACAGATGACTAACCTGTTGCATCAGATGCATTATTTGTTGAAAGATATGTCTCGTATATTTTAGAAAATCAAACAAGTCTTCTTACAATTTTAATATATCTCAACAAATAACCTATCTGTTGCAATAGATGGATCATCTGTTGGGACAAATTAAATTAAGACTTCCTGCCATTTTAGTTTGTTTGAATGGATAAGTCATATGTTACAACAGATGGATAATCTATTGAAAATTATAATATAGGTCTTTCTCCAATAAAAGAGTTATTTTTTTCCATTTTTTTGAATCTCTGTGATTAACATTGACAATTCTGGCTTTCCATGTTGATGTCACAGTAGAAGATATTGCTGAACCACAGAATATCATAGTTGATAATCCATCAAATACTTTTGAGGAGGAAGAAAAAGTTAATCCTGTCAGTCTGGAAGAACAAAAGAATTATCTATTTGAAGAGTTCAACATCTCGAATGAGGCTCCAAAAAAAGTAACAAAGTTGATCAACGCCTATTCAGAATAGATTGTCGATAGGCTGTTAAAGCTTCATGCCAAAAGGTACATAAATTATTTCTAAAAATATTGATTTATACAATTCTTTTTGTAAAAACATGACATTAACGCATATAAATCATGCATAAATTAAAATGACGAATACTACAAAGTGAACCAATCGGGTCTTGGTTTTGATATGTTCGACTTTGTTGTTGCACATCCTCGAATAATGAATTAGTTCTATTTGATGTCAAAACCTCAAACTTGCTGGAATGATGTGGTTTAAATGCCATATATCTTACTATTAATACTATGCTTACCTGTATCTATTTATTAATTTTATTGTTACGTAATATGACATGTTTGATAATATATGTAATGCATCAATGTCATTTTTTACTACCTCCAAAGGATGAAAAGTTGAAAACACAACAATAATATAGATACACGACATGGAATTGTTTGTATAAACTTAAAATCAATATGCCTATGATAGGTATTATCAACAATAGCTGGAAGTTTCCTGAAATGAGGAATGCTTAATCAACATCATCAAAGGTTTTAGCATTCCAGCTGGCTTACCTTGACAATTGGTTGACAAAGTGTACATCCCAATCAATTGTGCATTGGGTGTTGGCTATTGTCATTCTAAAAGAGAGGAGCATATACATTTATGACTTGATGTTAGGAAGAAGATGTTCTGGGCCGTGGTCCGAGATACAAAAGCTGGCGGCCAAAATATTGCCTACTTACCTTGATATAAGTGGATTTTTGGACCAAAAAATTTGTATTGATTGATCCATGATTAAAGCATATCGGGATAAACTGGGTAATCCATTTGATATAGAATATGTTGAAGGAGTTGCTCAACAATTCAGTGGTAGCCAGTAAGTATCATGATTTATTTTCATTCCATAAATTTTACAACTCTTACATTAATTTCAAGATATAGATTATCTGGTTTTTTATAAATGCAAGGATCACGGTCTTTTTAGTACCACTTATGCCGAGTATTTAAGCAATGAATTACAAGTATCAAATGATGTACTTGATACCGGATTACTCCATAAATGATATGCTACTCTTTTATGGAAATATGGAGAAGAGAAGGCTCAGAAATCATATGCAAGAAATGTTAAGGATCCACGACGACCAAAGTCAAATTTTATAGCATTGAATTAAGAACAACTTGTCAATATCAAGTAGATCTTTATAGCTTGAATCTGTCAATGTAATAACCTCTATTTAGGAATTGTTGGCTTCAAAACTTAAATTATAAATATCTATCATCTGTACCCATAATAATTTTTTACATTTTATTTATTTGTTGATTTATTTAATTTAATGTAATTTGTGAAGGTTTTGAGTTATTTTATTTTATGATTAGATTTGAACTTATTATTTGAAATGGAATACTAGATTTAAATATTGCAATAGATAATGAATCTGTTGCAACAAATGTCACATCTATTGAAAATTATCAAACAAGTCTTCCTACAAGTTTGAATTATTCCAACAGATGGACTATCTTTTATAGTAGATGGTTCATCTGTTGGAACAAATTAAAACAATATTACTATTGCAATAGATGAACCATCTATTTCAACAGACAGTCTTTTTATTAGTATAATTCAAACAAGTAGGAAGACCTATTTGATAATTTATAACAGATGTGACATCTGTTGCAATAGATCCATCATTTGTTGCATTATTTTTATGCTAATTCATAACTTTACAAATTTAATTAAAAAATACAATTGTCATCAATCATTAAAAAAATTGACATTACTTAAACAATATGCAATTAAGTTAAAAACTTAAAATAAAAGTTGTGATCATTTTTTTACATTTTTTTTTAAACATAGGCTTCAAACTTTCATATAGGATCCCAACAGTCCAGACATCTTGCATCCTTAACATAACGTTGTCACTCAGTAAGGACCTTGGTAATGAGATTTTAGTGCTGTTAGAAAACATTCATTATATGCAAGTGAGTATGACCCTCATGCAGAACCGGTGTCATTTTTCTCAAGGTTATTTTTTTTGACCTTTGAAATTCTATTTTTTTACTAGTTCCTCTGGCAAGTCATTCATTAAGTCACTTTTATCCAAAAATTTGGGGAGAAACTCTAATAGTAGTTGCACCAAGGGGAAAAACTCATCGTGCTCGAAGCATTGTAAGTTGCAGTCATAGGCATTAATGTGTCCCTTATGGAGGAGGATCTCAAGAGTCATAAAATATTTATTTTTTTAGGTTTATGACTACAAGAATTCTCTTTGCCTCGATCCAACTCAGCTCATATATAAATGGCCTCTTTTATCTAATATGGTTAATTATATATTGATCCCATTTGAACTTTTAAATTAATGAATCAAGATCTAGGCCATCGAGAGTGTTTGCTTTGGAGTTGATTACATCATACCTACTCTTGAAATTACTGTAGAAGTTGAGGTCCATTATCATATTTCAAGGATCATATGTTTCACTGTACGTGAGGTTCCTTGAACTTATGGGGCAGAGAATTTCATCAACATGCTGTCATATAAGAAGACAATTTTAAATAGGTTAATCAATTTTTAAATGGAAAGATAAAGTGGATTAACTATCTGTTGTAATAGATGGTTCATATGTTGCAACAAATAGGTAATATATTGCAATAGATGGCCGATCTGTTGTATAGGTTCACTGACTCTGTCAACAGATTAGCCATCTTTTGTGACTTATACCATAGATAAACCACTTGTTTCAATAGATGACTCATTTATTGTATAACTTCCCTGAACCCGTGTTATCAAATTACTCAATTACTGCAACTTATACAACAGATGGGTAATCTATTAAAATAAATGACTTACCTATTTAGGTTATTAAAAGTAAAAACTTACCCTGTCCTCATAGCACTCATATATATTTTTTATCATCTTGAAGTCTTTGGGGGAAAGTGGATTCACCATGAAGCACCTTATGGGTTTGTTGGAATTCTTGTAGTTTCTCAGAGTCATCAACCTTTTGGTGCCAATGGTTGTGTAAATGTACACCATCCCCAATGGTACCTGAACTTCATCAATATTTGATGGATGAGGATTTGCAATTTTTCTTGATTTCCTATTTAAAAGTGTACGTCCAATTGATTTTTTCTTCTTCTTAACCTCCTCTGTAGGGGCGTATAACTTTTTCGCCTTCTTGGATGGTATGACATCCATCTTGAATTTCAATTTCTTGATAGCATTAGTCAAATTATATTTTTTTAATAGCTTATCCTATCTTTCCATGCAGTTTTTGCATTTGTAAAGAGAACATGAGCTTGAAGAGGGGTGAGTTGGACCACTGAAAAGGGTGACTAGGAAATCATTAACTTCTAGGAGGTTAAATTTGATTTTAGGCATATTTATTTCTTCTTGAGCATCCAAAACATGCTCACCAGTATGGATGCCACCAACATCAACAACTCCACCAAAAACACCCCCTACAAGCAGCACCCAAATATATTGCAGCAGGTTGGTCATGAAGAGCCTCAACATGAGACTGACCTTTCCTGGATGCTCTTCTTATAGATGTTGCTCCAGATAATTTCTTCTTTATCAACTCTACCGTTGGGTCTATTATTGTATGAAAAATACCTAGAGTAATAAAAGAATTCATCCCCAACTCTTGCTGAGTAGGTACAAGCCATGAATGTACAACTATAAATAAAAGTAGATATGTTTTAATAAAATAATAATTTATAGTTAGTTGGTTAATATGTGAACATAGATAACTTATGCAACAGATGATCTTTCTGTTACAACAGAAAATTACCTTGTTGCAGCAGTTTAACTATCTGATATTAAATTACCCATCTGTTACATAAGTTACAGTAGATGGGTAATCTGGTAAGTCAGGTTCAGAGAACCAAAGTAACAGATGGGTAATCTATTACAAAAGAAGACTCATCTATCGCAAAAGACTATCCATCTGTTGTACCTGTTGCTGTAGATGGGTAATCTATTAAGATAAATTGCAACAGATAAACTATTTGTTGCAATAGATATCCTATATGTTTGAATATCTTCCTCTTTGAGTCAAATTATTGTACTTGAAAAAGACATACTGCATCATCTGAAGGGTTAAAAAGATCAACCTTCTTAATTTTTGTGATGCTCTTTATAGCTAACTACTTATGGATTTCTGGATGAGAAATCTCATCTGGGTAATCCTTGAACTACTTTCAGAGGTGAGGAAAAACTTCAAATGCCCAAGACTAAACATTGTAAACAAGAAGCAAACAACAAAAAGTCATAATAATTATTCAATATAAATAATGCACGAGAACAAATAGTGATTAAATATACCATGAAAGCTGACGAAAAGCCGTACAAGCTGATTATCTTTGGGGATAGTTTTGTTAATAAATATTTGACAGTCAACTTGTAGCTGTCATATCCCCAAGGATAAATATTGAATCTATCCAAATCTTGAGAAAACACCAACAAATCATCTTCTATGACTTTATTGATGTCTCTTGCCAGTATAACCGAATGGGCAGACCAAACTAAGCATAATTGATCCCTGTACTTAATGGTATATCTTTATTCTTGAGATATTTTATCAATGTATAGGATTTGTAGCCACTTCCGGTAATGTCTAGCAACCCTTCTATTTTTTGTTGCCTTTGTTGGTTTTGGTAGGTGGTCGCTTGGACAATGTCTTGCCTTTATTTGATGGTGGTGGTTTAGGTGTCTTACTTGCCTTGGACTTTTTACTGGGTGTTTCCTTGAGGAGAGGTTCTTTTGGATGATGGAATCTCAAGCTAGTCACTATGGCAAACTCTTTCATGCAAAAACAAACCAGCATGCCACAATAGTTAATCTAGATTTCGTCCATCCTTTTGCCCCCCTATTTTAAATCTTTATCATCACCCGCGTACTTGATCCCATGCTTGAGAAAACCATATACTATGCTCATTTGGAAGCGGGCACTGTTGTCCTCAGGTAGGTTAAGAAAGTATCCAACGTAGCTGGACCTACAAAAATCCTTTTATTTTTCCTTCCTAGTAATATTCTTGAAATCATCAAAATATTTCCCTATAACAGATTTAACTACAAAATCAATGGTTAAATCTGTAGGGTTATCTATCAGCATCTCAACTTGAAATCTGTCACTACTGATAGGTTTGATAGGATCATGCTGGGATTTCGATCTTAATTCACCTCTCGTTAATGATGCATTATCATCATCTTTCTCTCTCCCTGGAAGATCCATCTTCTTCCTTATATTCTACTTCTTCCTCTTCTTTTTTATTTTCATCTTCTTCCTCCCCATTTTTATTTTCTCCAGCACCCTCAACAGAACCTTCTCCACCCCTGTCAACATCATTTTACTTAGCTTTACCATCTTTCTCAGTTCTATTTTAAAACCTTTCCTCAACTCCACTTTTTACTGAAATAGATTGTTCAGGAAGTTTCTCTTAATCCATCTGTACTCTAGCCTTTTTTGTTAGCTGGTCAGAATTGATCCACTTTCACTTTATTTTCTTTTGGAAGACATATTTTACCTACAAACAAGAAAAAAACAAAAAAACATTACAATTCATTTCTGCATAATTTTTTTTTAAAAAAAATATAACACAAAATTCAATAAATATAACACACTATAAATGATATTCCAATAGATGGCCCATCTGTTGCAACAGATGGGCTTTTGTTGGAAGAAATCAAAATAGTGTTGCTACTATTTATTTTCTTCCAAAAGCGAATATATCTGATGCAACAGATGGGTAATCTACTGGAAGAGCTATTTTGTTTTCTTCCAATAGCTAATATACCTATTGAAACAGATAGTGAATCTATTTGAAGACCTATTTTATATCTTCCAACAAATGTTCCACCTGTTGCAATAGGTGGGTGATCTTTGGGAAGTTATCAAAATAGGTAATAATTCTGTTTTGATAACTTCCAACAGATTAACCATCTTTTGCAATAACTAGATCATTTGTTGGATGAAATTGAATCAGGTTTTCCACATTTCCATCAGATGTGTAATATGTTGGGCAATACAGCACCCCAACACCACCAATACAAGAACAACCAACACCACCAATACAAACACCAGCACTAGTAATACCAACACCACTAATACCAATACTAACACCACCACCACCACTACTAATACCAACACCACCAACACCAAAACCAATACAACCACTAACACCACCTCCAAAACCAACAACACCAAAAATACCATACCACTAATACCACCACCACCACCAATACCAACATTAAAACCACTACCACTACCAAAACTAATACCACCACTAATACCAAAACCACCGATACTAACACCACCACTAAAACCAACACTGCCACAAATACCAACACCACTAACACTACCACCACCACTAATAACACCCCCACCATCACCCATGCAGAATCTAACAAGCTATGTATCACCTAACTATCTCTCAACCTTGGTTGGGATGAATTTCACTCATACCTTCTCAGTCAGAGTGTGTCGCATTACTAACCCTTATCCTATATCCCACAATAACTATCTCCTCTCAGTCTTAAATTAATTAGATAAAGGTTGGTAGCTTTAAATAATTGTTTTGATCTTATTATCCCAATCTCAACCTTTCTCTCAAGTTATTATTGAATAAAGGTGGGTTCCTGACATTTGTAATTGTCAATAAAGAAATTACTATAATAGAAATCACAATACATGCGAGAACATCAATTAAGAATGATTATACATTTACTCTACTTTGTTAATCCATTAGGGTTCCTACAACCCAAATTATGAGGTTTAGCTACTCATAATCATAAGAACACATATATAATTCATAATTCAAAGCATACGAATGATCTTATAAATAATTATGAATGAAAATTGAAATCTCAACTTTATATCAAATCCTAAAAACAAAGAATAAGAATTCCAAGATCAAATGTGTAACTAGAACTCAAAATAATGTAATAAGTATGTAAAGTATGTATGAGTGTGTAAAATACTAATAGAACACCCCATGGATATTTATATATACAACAGAAAACCTATCCATAACAAAGTAGGAAAATTGAGTTGGCATCAACCTACGACCCACTTATGGGCCATATGTAGTACATACGATCCATAGGTAGGTTTATAAGAATCAAAAGATGATTTAGGATTCAAAACCCCCACCTACAAGGGATACCTATGGGGTTTTATGTAGTACCTATGCCTCGTAGGTAGGGTCCATAAGAGTCAGACTTGAAAATTAGAATTTAGAACTTCACTTTTGCTGCCTATGTAGGCCACCTATGCAGTTGTATGTAGTACCTACAACCCATAGATAGGGTCCGTAGGTAGATCTCCTACTTCACTTCATCACTTTTTGCTCCCTCTCTTCTAAAAACCCTATTTTTCTACAAAACTAACATAAAAACATATCACATCTAACAAAAAGACCTATGTACTTACATAATTTACTTGTTTTAACCATTAAAAGTGCCATTAAACATGGAACATAAACACCCTCAACTTTGAATGTTTGCATGTCCTTATGAAACTAACACATAACAAATAAACATGATGCTTAACTAAAATAAACCTAAGACACCTATGGCAATTAACTCAATTTGGCCCAAATTACTTACCCCCTCCTATTTCTAACTTTTCAAAACTAGTGTGTGGATCCATGTATCACAACAGTTGAAACAAGGGAATAAAGTGATGGAATTGCATTAGAAACAAATAACGAAGCATATATGAACCTTACATAACTCGAATAGATAAGCAGTTAACAATGCAACAATGTACCCTCACGGTAAGAAGTCCCAACTCTCACAGTATAATAATTTATTTCAATGTAGGGAGGATATCAATACACTCACACTCACAAAAGGAGTTCCAAAAATGTGCATAAAATACCATAGTCTTGCCCTTATTTTCTATACCTTAGTTTTCAAATAGTTGGACTAGGATCACTATCGGACTTTTCTAGGTTTGTAATGTAGACTTAGGGGCAGGTATGGTAGATTTGAGATATAGTGATTCATCCTCATTTACACTACACTCACATTATTGGATCCACTTCTTAACCATACTTCTTTTATTTATCTCCTTTTCTCTTTTATTGCTAATTCGGATTGGGTGTGGTTTCTTTCATTCTTTCCATTTATTCAACTATCCTTTTTTCATACTTTTCTATCACATCCAACACAACTTTATTTCTTTCTATTATTTAAAAAACATATTTCTTCATACTCATTTTTAACTATGCATCCCTATAACATCCACGCTCAACTTAGGCAATTTGCCTGAGTTGAGTTACAGTGTCCAAGAAGGGCCCAGGGATAAAACAGGTTCATTGTAATTAAATGAGAAGGTAAAATGATGAAAAGAAGAAAATATGTTAGTTTAGGATCATATTATGGATCAAGGATACTTATTCATATTTTCTAGGTCTTTTAGGCTAAGAGTGGACTTGTTCAAATCATCCTATGTTCATGTATTAACCAACTATCCTACAACCTAGGCAAGACTAACTGAGTAATTTCTAGATTAAATGCGAAAAATGAACTAGCTAAATGCCTCTCACACACATGGTACACAATTATGTTATCAACTATGACCTATCCAGTTCATGCAATGCTAATATTTGATTATTTTGCCCCTAATACTAATGACATAATAAGATTCACCCAATGGTCACACATATATTTATACCACATAGTTCACAGAAATTTTAGAGAGGTATCATAAATCTACGATGGTCTTTTCCAAGGCCTTCTAAAATTCCACCTTAAGGTCACCTAACTCTTTCTCTTCATATTCTCTCTAGGACCCAATAGGCGGGACCTCATCATTATAAACAAATAATTCAAAGATCATAGGTGGAGGTCTAGGCAGTGGCTGTGTGAAATAAGAAATCACTAGAGGGGTGACTGTAATATGGCTCTTAGCTAAAGAGCTCACATATAATCTCAATGTGGCCACGTCCTTAAAAATGCCCAATCAATTAGGCACCTAGATTTTACAAAGTTGTGCTTTTATTCAAGACTCAAATCTAATAATCCGTATATGTAGATCTCTCGTGAACCTCTCTATGGTGGTTGTCATGTTGCTCTCAACTCTAGCCTCAAAAGCCTCTAACATGGTCCAGACACAAGGCTTGATCTAACCAAATAATGTGGCTAACTAGTCTCTATCCATGCTTCATGATCATCTATCTCCTACTATTGAATGACCAGTTGCTATAAGGACTACCAAGGCATACTAACAAACCCTATAACTATTGGGTAAGAGGGAAAAGTAAAAGATGAGGCAAGTGCTGAAGTGTTTGCAACCCTCTTACTGCATATAGTAGTAGTAGGCTCCACTTATTTATTGATCATATCACTATCCTGAATTAGTATTAGCCTCTCAACTTGCTCGGCCAACCTAAAAGGCCCATCAAAGTAGGTTGCATATGAAGGAGTAAATAGTTGTGCTCTCTTTAGTACAATCGGGTTGGTTGTATCCTTAATTATTTCAATATCCACCTGCGGGTCACCTCCACTCTTTGATATATCTTTAGAACACCTGGTAACCCTTCCTCATTGCATAACCTCAGTATCAAGCATGGAAAGAAAAGAATGGTGAAATCTCAAAATGCTCTCTCATGGATATTTGTTTAGATCCACCTACAAAAATTGATATCATACCCAACTATGATGCTGGAAATTAGTAATACTCTATCCTAAGTAAGAACGTTGTTCGCAGATGTCAACCTCAAATGGTGTCTCTCTATCATCCCCTAAAATTTTTCTACAAAGTGAAATGATACCTTTTTAATATGCCCTTCCTCTTGACCCAAGGGGCATCACTACCAAACTCTACAATCTACTGGGATACCCATCTATCTATGTTTACTCTTTGCGTCCACTACATAGCATCTCGCATCATGCTCCTACTCCTCACTAACCTTAAATGATACTCAAATTTTTCTGTGGTGGTCAGCCCTACAAACTTTGGACCAAATAAGAAATGGTGAACGATCTCCTCCAAAACATCAAACCTAACCCACCTGACTAGTGGGTGAGTCAATGGGAACTGGTCTATTTTTTTTCCACAGGTGGGGTAACTAAGTAAACCAATAAACCATGTGAAGCAGAGAACTCCCAGACAATATCCAGGCAGTAAGAACCTAAAAGTTAGGCCATCAACCCAAATTAATCTCTTAAATGTAGCCTATAGATTTGGAGCACCTTCCAACGTTGCCAACTCAATTTGAGTCTCCTTTATAATACAACGTCATTTTAATACCCCATATTTCCATAGCTTAGTAAAAATCTCAGTATATGAGTAATCCTATATAAAAAATTTTAAATACTCAAAAATTTTCAGTTTAGAGCTTACCATGGCATAGGAAATTCAAACACCTTTCCAATGATATAAAATTCACCTTAATTTGATATCTAGGTAAGAAGTTATGGCAATTTTAAGTTTCAGCAGTCTAACCCCACGATATAAACCAGTAGCGCATCACAGCGAAGGTCCAAATGGAATTTGGAATTTCTAGTGAAGTGACAAGATTGTCCCATATCGCAGTGAGCTTCCAGGTCCTAATAGTCTTTACCAGTGTGCCATCGCAATCCCATTGCGCCGCGCCAAGGGCCATTTTCCTAGTTGTCGAATACTAGTGAGGCTCTACAATGGTGCCACATGACGCTAAGATCAAATTTCTTAGTCATCCAATTTTACACAGTGTCAGCCATATTCCAGTGGTTCACTATGTTGCCACCACATCGCATTGAGGCCCAAAATCGGGCGTCCAGTGACAAAATTTTTAATTATTCCCAGGGGTAATTTGGTATTTTTCTATGGCCCTAATCAGTCTAAACACAATATTAAACCCCTAAATAACCTATTATCCCATTATTTACTAACTTTCTCTTAATATTAAAACATTCTTTCTCAAAGGGCAAAACCCTAGCTTTAAGAATCAAAAACAAATCCCAAGAATTCCTCTAAGAACCTTTAAAATTAATCTTCTCAAGTATGATAGGTATTCATCTATGGGTTCCTTCCGCCCATAGAGTCCAAGAATCCATTTTTAAAACTACAAGATTATTAATTCATGATTACATACTTAAAATTGGATTGTATTCATGTTCATGACATTAGTTGAGTTTCAATCCATGATTAATTGTAGATTCCATGAAACTGAAATAGCATGTATATTGAATTGTGTAATTCACATGTTATAATCTTTGAATTAGCAAGTTTAGGTGTTGTAGTTTCTATGTTACATGTTATCCATGATTATATGCATTAATTTTTGCTCCCATGTGTTTGATGGAATGTCCATGTGAATTAAATGGTGAAATCATGACATGCTAGCATATGTAGAAGCTTATGCCTTACAGGGGTTTGATAAAATGTCTCTATGAATGAATTATGAACAAGTGGACATTGTTATGCTTTTTAAGATCATACTATGCTTTACTTTTCACGCTATCGAGTCCTGGGGGTATCTAATACCCAACAATCTAGTTATTTACCTAGAGCTACAGTAGTTATAGAATAGTCTCAGTCATGTCACGAAATCGTAGTACTCAGTCAGTTATAAAACTTATTTAACTCAGTCTAGTTCAGTCAGTCAACATGATCAGTAATAGTTCAGTTAAATCCAGTACAGTCTAGTAATCTGTCTACGGTCTATCTAGTTGGGAGTAGGATTTACCAGCGAATGAACCCAAGGATGGGGGCTCACCTGCCAGTAGAGGGTGTGATCCTTAGAAATAGTCCTTGTATTCTTGAACTACATAGCCAGCATAGGCTAAGACATCAACCTATTAGTTATGGGTTGATGAGATGTTTTAACCTACCAGTTGAGGGTACCATCATTCTCATTAGAGTACTTTCCAGACGAGGGTAACTCTATAGCTTGTCTTTACCCGTGGTATGGTACTGAAACCCTTACAACTAGGGTTATAAGTTAGGCCCCAGTTATATTATTTGGGGTGCATCGGTTAGATGAATACTTCCCATAATTTTAGTTTCAATCTTTAGTATAGAACTCTGTTCAGTTCTATAGAATCAGGACTGTCAGACACAATCACCAGTTATCAATAATTAAGTTATCAAAAATCTCAAATATCAGTTACTCAGTATCAGAAATCAGTTCTCACCTTTGAAAAATGCTCAGATACAGTATTCACGTATATCATAGTATTGCATTCTCAGAACTTACAGCAGTTTCAGTTATCTATGTGTTCATACTCAGTTATTCCATATTAATGAGTCAGTTATTATTCATGCATATCAAACCTTGCATTCAATCTTACCTCATCTAGGATACCAGTACATTCCATGTACTGATACATACTTTCTCTTTGTGCTATAATGTCTCATATCATAGTTTTGGATGCTCCGGTTCCTGACCACACTTAGACAAATTCAGTCAGTAGTTTCAGATTCAGTAGTGAGTCTTTATCTATTGAGAATATAATTTTATTTCAGTACTAAAGAAGCTTCAGTATTTCAGTAGTCGGAGTTAGTTAGGGGCTTATCCCATCAACTCCACATTCAGATAGTTCAGTTCGAGGCTTTTCAGACTAGACTAGTTCAGATAGTGTTCAGTTTTTCAGATATTATTATAGTTGTTATTTTCTTTATCATATTTAGATAATGAACGTTTTGGAATTTTAGCCTATTTTTTGTATTATTTTAGTATTATCATTCAGTGCTCGTAGCAACTACCAATCATGGGTCAACTTGTGGTCCTTTAGGCTCATAGGTACCATCTGGTGTCCAGGGTATAGAATCAGGGCATTACAAACTTAGTATCAGAGCCTAAGGTTCAACAGAGTCCTAGGGAGTCTAAAATCCATATCTAGTAGAGTTTTGTGCAATGTGTGTAGTGCACCACTCTTATAGGCAAGAGGCTATGAGATGTTTTTAGGAAAGGTTTCCCTTCTTTCAGTATTCATGTCGTGTGAGTGAGCAAAAGCTCATGTTAAACTCTCAGTTTAATCCTTTTCTCCCTTCTATTTATAGAACATGCCTCCTAAAATAAATAACAAAATAAGAATAGGAAACCAGTCAGCATCTCAGCCCATTTAGGAATATCACCTGGAAGAGCATGTCTCCCATGCAGAATTCAGAACTGCATTCACCACTCTAGCCCATTCTGTAGTAGCTCAAAATGAACAACCAGCTATTGTTCAGGCCAATCCAGTGGCCAATACTATTGCATCTAGTACTCGGGACTTCACCCGAATGTATTCTCCCCTATTCTTAGGATCTAATCCCGAAGAGGATCCACAAGAGTTCCTCGACTAGGTTCAGAAAGTCACAGATATTATAGAAGTGACTTCCAGTGAGAGTGCTAGGTTCACTGCTTATCAGCTACAGGATGTAACTCATACATGGTTTAAGTAGTAGAAGGTAGACATAGGTACATATGCAGAGCCCATAGAATGGGAAGAGTTTGCACTGCCTTTCTAGATAGATTCTTTCCTTTAGAGCTGAAAGAAGCCAAGGTGTTGGAGTTCATCAATCTCAGACAAGGAAACATGAGTGTGAAAGAGTATTCCCTCAAGTTTACTTAGTTAGCTAGATATGCTCCCTATGTAGTAGCAATCAATAGGTCTAAAATGAGCAAGTTCGTGTCTGGGGTGTCAGAAAGTATGGTTAAGGAGTGCAGAATAACAATGTTAATTAAGGAGATAGACATATCAAGGTTCATGGTCCATGCTCAGCAGATAGAAGAGGCTAAGAATAAGGAAAGAAAGAGAGAGAGAACAAGAGGGCTAGAATAGGTAGGTTTAATTTTGCTCAATCTAAGTTAGAGTGTGGTAACCGTTCCTAATTTTTCCCAAAGTCTTCAGTTCTAGCTTCATCCTTAGCCAGTGCTTCAGTCCCTAAGTTCAAAAATGGTAACAAAGATAGGGCGCCAGGCTCTAAATCTCAGGGTAATGTCAGTAATGCTCGAACAAATCCTCTTTGTCAAAAATATGGTAGAAACCATCAGGGTGTTTACAGAGCTGGCAGTGATGATTATTTTAGGTATGGCAAGCCAGGCTACAGAATCATAGATTTTCCTCAGTTAGGTTCTCAGGGTCAGTATAATCATTCCTCAACTCAGTTTGGTTGCCTAAATCAGCAGGGTGCCACTTCCAGTGCCACCAGTGGACAATGCACAAATAGGCTTTATGCACTTTAGTCCAGACAAGATCAAGAAAATTCTCTGAATGTGGCCACTGGTACATTACAGATCTTCCATTTACATACGTTACATATCTTCCATTTATATTTTTATGCCTTATTAGATCTAGGAGATTCTCTGTCTTTTATAACTCCTAATATAGCAGTTGACTTTAAGGTCAAACTAGAAACCTTAATAGAACCTTTCTCAGTCTCTACCCTAGTGGGTTAGTCTATCATAGCCCGGCGGGTATATAGGAATTGTTCGGTCATAATATCTCAGAAAGTTACTTCAGCAGACTTAGTAGAGTTAGAGATGATGGATTTCAATGTCATTCTCGGCATGGATTTGATCCATTCATGCTATGCCTCAGTTGATTATAGAAACAAAATTGTTTATTTTTAATTTCCAAATAAGCCAGTCCTTGAATGAAGAGGTAGTACTACAATGATTAAGGCCCAGTTGATTTCATACCTTAGAGTGAGAAAAATGATATCTAAAGGTTGTGTCTATCATCTTATGCGAATCAAAAACTCTAGTTTAGAGCCTTCCAGGCTTAAGTCAGTTCCTGTAATAAATGAATTCTTAGATGTGTTTCCTAAAGATCTTCTTAGAGTTCCTCCCAAAATAAAAATTGACTTTAGAATGGACCTTCTTCCAGATACTCAGCCCATATCTATTCTACCATACAAAATAGCACCAGTTGAACTGACGGAGTTAAAAGAACAGCTAAAGGACCTTTTTGACAAGGGGTTCATTAGACCCAACATTACTCTATGGGGTGCACCAGTCTTATTCATACGTAATAAAGATGATTCTCTCAAAATGTCAATGGACTACCTCAGTTGAACAAAGTTACAATAAAGAATAAATACCCACTTCCTAGAATCAATGACTTGTTCGACCAACTTCAGGGCACCATTTAATTTTTGAAGATAGACCTCAAATTAGGCTCTCATCAGCTTAGAGTTACAGAATATGATATTCCAAAAATAGCTTTTTGAACCCAGTATGATCACTTCAAATTTCTAGTCATGTCCTTTGGTCTCACAAATGCCCTAGCAGACTTCATGGACTTGATGAATCATGTGTTCAAGCAGTACTTAGACATGTTCATTATAGTCTTCATAAAAAACATTCTTGTTTATTCCCATAGTGAGAATGATCATGCAAATCACCTCTGAATCATACTTCAGACTCTCAGAACTCATCAGTTGTTCACCAAATTTAGTAAGTTTGAATTTTGGCTAAGGTCAGTAGCATTTCTTAGTCATATTATTTCCGGTGATAGCATTAGAGTTGATCCTCAAAAGAATAAGGCAGTGAGAAACTGGCCTAGACCCATTTCTCCGACAGATATCAGGAGTTTCTTGGGTTTAACTGGCTATTAATATTGGTTTTTTATAGGGTTTTCATCTATTACATCCCCCATGTCTAGATTAACTCAAAAAAAGTCAAGTTTTAGTGGTCATATTCTTGCAAGAAGAGTTTTCAAGAGTTGAAGACTCAACTCACCTCAACCCCCATTTTAACGTTACCAGATGGTTCAAAAAGGTTTGTTGTGTACTGTGATGCGTCTAGAGTAGGCTTGGGTTATGTCCTCATGTAGAGAGAGAAGGTCATAGCCTATGCCTCCAGATAGTTTAAGCCCCATGAGAAGAATTACCCTACCCATGATCTTGAGTTAGCATCTATAGTGTTTGCCTTAAAGATTTGGAGGCATTATTTGTATGGGGTGCATGTTGATGTGTTCACAGATCACAAGAGCTTGCAATATGTGTTCTCTTAGAAATATTTGAATTTACGTTAGAAAAGATGGTTAAAGTTGTTGAAAGATTATGACATGAGTGTTCTGTATCATCCGGACAAGGCCAATGTAGTGGCAGATGCTCTCAGTAGGTTGTCTATGGGTAGTGTGGCTCGTGTTGAGAATGATAAGCAGAAGTTAGTTCAGGAAATTTATCAGCTTGCCCGACTAGGTGTCTACTTAGTCAATTCAGTAGAGGGTAGCGTGTGGGTATAAAATAGTTCAAAATCATCTTTGGTTTCCAAAGTAAAGGAAAAGTAGGAGTGAGATCCCAATCTAGTTAAGTTGAAAGAGTCAATCAGAGATCAAAAAGTAGAGGTTTTCTCCCAAGGGAGAGATAGTGTGTTGCATTGCCAGGGTTACTTATGTGTGCCAGGTGTAGATGACTTGAGGTAATAAATTCTTGCAGAAGCACACAGTGCACATTACTCTATTCATCTAGGGGCCACTAAGATGTACTGTGATTTGTGGGAGATCTATTGGTGGAGTGGGATAAAGAGAGATATCCCAGAGTTTGTAGCTAAGTGCTTAGCGTGTTAGCTGGTTAAGATTGAGCACTAGAAACCTAGTGGGTCCAACAGGAGTTTAGTATTCCCACATGGAAATGGAAAAAAGTGAACATAGACTTTGTGATGGGTTTGCCTCCTACTCGTTGTCAATATGATTCTATTTGGGTCATTATAGATAGGATGACCAAATTAGCCCACTTCTTTCCAGTTCATACTTCCTATTCAGCTGAGGACTATGTCAAACTCTATATCAGAAAGTTGGTCAAGTTACACGGAGTCTCAGTATTTATTATCTCAGATAGAGGTACCCAGTTTACCTCTTACTTCTAGAAAGCATTCCAAAAGGGTCTTGGTACCTAAGTTCACCTCAATACAGATTTTCACCCTCAGACAGATGGTCAAGCAGAAAGGACCATTCAGACTCTAGAAGATATGTTAAGAGCATACGTGATTGATTTTAAAGTTAGTTGGGATGACCACTTGACTTTGATCTAATCCACATATAATAACAGCTATCATTCCAGTATTCAAATGGCTCCGTTTGAGGATCTTTATGGTAGGAGATAAAGATCTCTAATTGGTTGGTTTGAGAAAGTTGGGGTCGTAGTTATAGGGCCTGACTTAGTGTTTGATGCCTTAGAGAAGGTTCAGTTGATCAGACAAAGGCTTAGGGTCGCCCAGAGCCAGCAAAAATTGTATGCAGATATAAGAAAAAAGGATCTTAAGTTTGAGATCGGTGATTTTTTGTTCTTGAAAATCTCTCCTATGAAGGGGGTAAAGAGGTTCGGCAAAAAGGGATAGCTCAGTCTCTGATATGTCGGTCCTTACAAAATTCTCAGCCATTTTAGAAAGGTAGCTTACAAGCTTAAGTTGCCTTCAGATCTAGCTTTAGTGCACCCAATATTCCATGCCTCCTTGCTAAATAAATTCATTGGTGACCCAGCAGTCATATTTCCTATAGAGGGTGTGGATATTTAGAATGATCTCTCTTTCAAAGTGGTTCCAGTCCAGATTCTCGATCATTAAATTCGCAGACTGAGGAACAAAGAAGTTTCCTTAGTCAAAGTTCTTTAGCGGAATCAGTCCGTTGAGGAAGCTACTTGGGAAGCAGAAGCAGATATGCATAACAAGTATCCTCATTTTTTCTTGATAAATTTAGATTCAACTCAAGGTAATAGTCTTCCGTAGCTTTACTCAGTTCCATATTCAATTACAGTTACAAATTGGTATTTATTACCGTTGCTGATAATTTTCATGACAGTCACACATTAATGAATCAGTTCAGCCATGTACTCATGCATCAGATATGCATATTGAGCATGAAAACTCAGCTTATCAGTAGCTTCAGTCATGTATTCCATGCACCAGATATGCATGTTCAGTGCGTAAGCTTAAGAGTCTCATTCGAGGATGAATGTTCCCAAGGTGGAGATATTGTAATACCCCATATTTCCATAGTTTAGTTTAACTCTTAGTGTACAAGTAATCCTATATATATTTTTCTAAATACTCAGAATTTATCAGTTTAGAGCTTACCATGGCGTAGAAAATTCAGACAGCTTTCCAACGATATAAAATTTGCCTTAATTTGATAATCGGATAAGAATTTATGAAAATTTTAAGTTTCAGCAGTCAAACCTCGCGATATAAACCAGTAACGCGTCGCGGTGAAGGTCCAAATAGTATTTGGAAATTTACAGTAAAGTGACGCGATTGTCCCGCATCGCGGTGAGCTTCTAGGTCCCAATAGTCATTTCCAGTGTGTCGTCGCGATCCTACCGCACCACGCCAGGGGCCATTTTCCCGTTGTCAAATTCCAGTGAAGATCCACGATGGTTCCATATCACGCCAAAATAAAATTTCCTAGTCATCCATTTTTTCATAGTGCCAGCCACATTCTAGTAGCTCACCGTGATGCCACCGCATCGTGGTGAGACCCAAAATTGGGCATCCAGTGATGAAACTTTTAATTATTCCCAGGGATAATTTGGTATTTATCCACGTCCCTAATAAGTCTAAGCATGAGATTAAACCCCTAAATAACCTATTATCCCATTATTTACCTATTTTTTTTCAAGATTAAAACATTCTCTCTTAAAGGGCAAAACCCTAGCTTCAAGAATCAAGAAGAAATCCCAAGAATTCCTCCAAAGAACCTTTAAGAATTAGTCTTCTCAGGTATGTTAGGTGTTCATATATGGGTTCCTTCTACCCATATAGTCCAAGAATCCATTTTTAAAGCTACAAGATTTTTGATTCATAATTTGCATGCTTAAAATTAGATTGTATTCATGTTCATGACATTAATTGAGTTCCAAGCTATGATTGATTATAGATTCCATGAAACTAAAATATCATGTATATTGAATTGTGTAATTCCTATGTTATACTCTTTAAATTAGAAAGTTTGGGTGTTGTAGTTTTAATGTTTACATGTTGTCCATGATTATATGCATTAACTTTTGCTCCTATGTGTTTGATGGAATGTCCATGTGAATTAAATGGTAAAATCATGACATGCTAGCATATGTACAAGCTTATGCCTTTCAAGTGTTTGATAAAATGTCTCTATGAAAGAATTAGGAACAAGTGGACGTTGTTATGCTTTTCAAGATCATGCTATGCTTTACTTTTCATGCTATCAAGTCCTGGGGGTATCTAATACGTTACAATCTAGTTGTTTAACTAGAGAAACATTAGTTACAAAATAGTCTTAGTCATGTCACAAAACTGTAGTATGCAGTCATTTATAGAACTCAGTGAACTCAGTCCAGCTCAGTCAGTTAACACGATCAGTAATAGTTTAGTTAAATCTAGTACAATCTAGTAATCTGCCTATGGTCTATCTAGTTGGGAGTAGGATTTAGCACTAAGTAAAACCATGGATGGGGGCTCACCTGCCAGTAGAAGGTGTGATCCTTAGAAGTAGTCCTTCCATTCTAGAACTACGCAGTCAGTGTATGATTAGACACCAGCCTGCCAGTTGAGGGTTGATGAGGTGTTTTTACCTACCAGTTGAGGGTACCACTATTATCATTAGAGTACCTGCTAGACGAGGATAACTTTGCAACTTGTCTTTACTTGTGGAACGGTACTGACACCCTTCTAATTGGGGTTATTGGTTGGACCCCAGTTATCTTATTTGGGGTATGTCGGTTAGATGATTACTTCCTACGGTTTCAATTTTAGTCTTTAGTATAGAACTAAGTTCAGTTCTACAGAATCAGGACTATCAAACACAGTCAGCCAGTTATCAGTAATTCAGTTATTAGAAATCTCAACTATCAGTTACTCAGTATCAAAAATCAGTTCTCATCTTTAGAAAAAGCTCAGATACAATATTCACGTTTATGCACAGTATTGTATTCTTAGTACTTACATCAATTTCATTTATCTATGTGTTCATACTTAGTTACTCCATGTCACTCAGTTAGTTATTGTTCATGCATATGAACCATTGCATTCAGCCGTAGATAATCTAGCATACCAGTACATTCCACATACTGATGCATACTTTCTCTATACGCTATGATATCTCATATCATACGTTCAGACGCTAAGGTTCCTGACCGTGCTTAGACAGATTCAGTCAGCTGTTGCAGATTCAGTAGTGAGTCCTCATCTATCAATGATATGCTTTTATTTTAGTAGTATAGTAGCTTCAATATTTCATTAGTCGGAGTTAGTTCGGGGTTTGTCCCATCAACTCCACATTTAAATAGTTCAGTTAAAGGCTTTTCAGACTAGACTAGTTCAGACAACATTCACTTTTTCAGATATTATTACAGTTGTTATTCTTTATCAGTATTCAGATTATGAACCTTATGGCATTTCAGCCTATTTTCCATATTATTTTAATACTATTATTTCATGCTCACAGAAGCTACCAATCATGGGTTATCTTGTGGTCCTTTGAGTTCATAAGCACTATGTGGCATTCGGGGTATAGACCCATAGTGTTATAGTCGCAATCTACGCTGCTCAGTAAAAGTGTTGGCTTTATTATAAATATGTTTCATCCCTTCCATAGACTATGTCGGATTAACCTAATCAAGTGGTATTGCAAAGACATGTGTGGACTCTGACTCCTAAGCAGAAGGTACTGAAGTTGCAATAACTTGAGTACCTTGAGCTGAAGAAGAAGAAACCTCTTGAGAAACCTGGACAACATTATCACCCTCATTAGACTAAGTGCATCTATAGAGAATATAAAGTTACTGTCACCTGAACTGAATATAGACTAG